>NW_026973731.1:150000-175000 GCF_035594125.1 Scylla paramamosain
TCACTCTTTTTATCCTCCTAAACATTCTACACCTTGCTTCAACGCTAGTCAAGTTAGTGGAGACTGGGACAATTATTTAAACACACAACCGCCAAATTTGAAATGAGCCCTGCGGTGTTTACATTGACAATTCTTCATCTATTCTATGACCTTGTGTGAAGTCATCGAAAAAGCTTGTGTTATTACCAAATGTTTAATTGTCATGGACGAATTCAGGTAGACTCTTTAATTAAATGATCTATACAGCTTGGGTCTACCACAGATTACCGTACGCTCTGCACCACATTATCATACGCTCTGCACCACATTACCGTACGCTCTGCACCACATTATCGTACGCTCTGCACCACATTACCGTAAGCTCTGCACTACATTATCGTACGCTCTGCACCACATTACCGTACGCTCTGCACCACATTATCGTACGCTCTGCACCACGCTATGTATATTATCACCGCATTTCATTTATCATTCTTTTTTCTTTTCATTCATAATTTGTTCTGTATTATATATTATTATGTATTTATGTATTTATTGACGTGCTGATGTTTCGATAGACTTGACAGTACATGCAGGATAGTGAATTGTTATTAGTTATTCAGATAATGACATGAATATAATTAGTTAAATATTAGCCAAGAGTGCCATACCATCAGGAGACACAGACAAAACTATATCATTACATGTTTACGTTAGAGGAAATAAACTATCAGTGAAAATCAACCCTTTATTGTTTATTTTATGACAGCGGGCGAGACGGGACCTGCGACTCTCAACACCAATCAACACCTGACAAACTGCGACAATTTCCACACTAAAAAATAAAACGATCTCCATTTTTTTGTCAATAGCACTAACCAGGAACTCCCGAACACAAAAGATGAACGTAAAAATTAACCCCCCTTTAATTAAAAACAATAAAAAATAATGATAATAGTAAATAAATTAATAAACAAAATAATTAAATATGATAAACTGTCTTAAATTATCTTTCCCTTTCCATGCAATCCACACCACGAGACCCAGACAGCACCACCACACACTCCTACACCCATCCAGGGACTGAGACACCCTGCACACATCACGTCTACCTCTCTACACCCCAAAACACATCAAAAACACCCCAAAACGCATGCACACCCACTTAAACACCCCGAAACAGCCTTATCCACCCACAGCACATCCCTAGCCACCAAAACACACCCAAACTCCTTTAAAATACCAAAAAAAAAACACTTAAAATACCCCAAAACACACCCAAACTCATCAAAACTGACCAAAACACCCCAAAACACACCCAAAACACCCCAAAACTCATCCAAAACTGACAAAAACACCCCAAAACACACCCAAACACACCCAATACTGACAAAAACACCCCAAAAACACACCCAAAACACCCCAAAACACCCCAAAACACACCCCAAAACTGACCCAAACACCCCAAAACACACCCAAAAACACCCCAAAACACACCCAAAACAGACAAAAACACCCCAAATCACACCCAAAACACCCCAAAACACACCCAAAACTGACCAAAACACCCCAAAACACACCCAAAACTGACCCAAACACTCCAAAACACCCCAAAACACACCCAAACACACCCAAACACACCCAAAACACCCCAAAACACACCCAAACACACCCAAAACACCCCAAAACACACCCAAAACAGACCATAACACCCCAAAACACCCCAAAACACACCCAAAACTGACCCAAACACCCCAAAACACACCCAAACACACTCAAAACACTCCAAAAACACATGAAGAATGCCACAAATGAATATAAATACTTAAATATATACACATGACACAGGGTGGGAAGGGAGTATTGAGGTGTAGGGGAAAGGAAGGGTGCAACAAGAAGCAGGGAGAGACAGGGTGTAATAAGATGAGACAAACAACCAGGCAGGGAAATTAGACAGGGTTTATTGAGATGGACAAATAGGGATAGTTTAATGAGATGCAAGGGTGATACAGGGTGTATTAAGCTATAGGGGCAGACAGGAAGGGTGTACTAAAGTGTATGAAGACAGGAAGGGTGTACTGAGGTGTGGGACAGACAGACAGACAGACAGACAGACAGAGAGACAGACAGACAGAGAGGGAGAGATTAAAAGAGAAAATTTGAGACAGACAAAGGATATGAGAGAAAGAGAAAGAGAGAGAGAGAAAGAGAAAGAGAAAGAGAAAGAGAAAGAGAGAGAGAGAGAGAGAGAGAGAGAGAGAGAGAGAGAGAGAGAGAGAGAGAGAGAGAGAGAGAGAGAGAGAGAGAGAGAGTACTAGCCATCTCAATCAACATAAATTCCTAATATATGTATAGATTTGTGTATACTAGTCTTACCTAATGTGTGTATAGATTTCCAAGCATATACCAGCATCTCTTATGAGTTTATATGTTTATATCAGACTTAGCAAAGGTTTGGACGTGTCTCTAAGTATATACTAGTGTTTGTATACAAGTTTGTGTGTATACTAGATTTATTAAGAGTTTATGTGTGTTTCTAAGAGTATACAAACCATAGCAAGTGTTTATATATGTCTCTAAGTATATACCAGTGTTTGCGTGTGTATACCAGCATTACATAGTGTTTGTAATGGTTTAAGTGTACACTAGTCCTTTTTAATTGTTACCTACTCACTATCCCAGCCTTCCAGATACACCTGAGGCATACAGCGTCACCCCAGTACAGCCCCAGGTTGGTCTGGCTAACCCCAATGACGATGAAAGCAGGAACCATCATTATCACCTGCTGTGGTTGATGATGGTGGCTTCTACACACACATACACACACACACACCTCAGACAGCAATTCCTGGAACAAGAGAGGACAGAACAGCATGCCAGCCGCAGCAAGAGTGAGTGTGTGAACAGCCGCAGCCACCAACCAGCCAATACTTCCCTAGCAGAAGAACGCAGCCCTCACAGTCGACCCAGTGGTGAAGCCTGTGCCCAATATTATTTATCAAGACTCTCTCTCTCTCTCTCTCTCTCTCTCTCTCTCTCTCTCTCTCTCTCTCTCTCTCTCTCTCTCTCTCTCTCATCCACCATTAGCCAGTCTCCCTCCCTCTCTCACCATTGGTTGGTGGCCTGTACAGCAGACACCCAGTCATCATGGTGAAGGGATTTTCTCCAAGTACTGTACCTCCACCACTTCCTGCAGGCTCCTCCCACTTTCTTCCAGTCACTCCATAAGCTTGATAATCAGCAGCTGTCCTTCTATACCACAAGCTTCACTCTGGGCAGCTCTCTGGAGGCCTCCGAACCTGTGGGTGTAAGGTTAGGTTAAGTTAAGTTAGGTTAAGTTAGGTTAGGCTAGGTTACGTTAGGTTAGGTTGGTTAGGTTAGGCCTGTGGATGGTGTGTGGAGGAGGACAGGACAAGCAGACCAGTGGGAAGGCTGTGGAAGGCCTGTGGATGCTGTGTGGAGGAGGACAGGACAAGCAGACCAGTGGGAAGGATGTGGAAGGCCTGTGGACTTCAAGGTAATGCAACACCACACACCAACACCAGAACAATGCCTCACCTATCCACCTGCAGCCACATCACAGTCTCCTCCTTGTAGGTGATGGCAGTAGTGGTGGTGCTTGTGGTGGTGGTGCGAGGAGGCAAGGCACCCATGACTGGAAAAGAAGGGGTGAGTGCATTGAGGCTGCAGGACGCGGTATACAGGTGTGTGGGAGGTGAGAGGGTGGGAGAGAGGGAGTGGGCACGTGGGAGAGAGTAAGTGTGTTCTATGGCAAATTATATATAGGATTTCAAGGGTGTTTTTGTGTATGATAGGGAAAATATTCATACACACATACACACATACATTTTCATCTCCCAAGCACCTCTCCTCTCCTCCTCTTCCCTCTTCCCCTGTCTCGTGCAATAGGTAAACACACACACACACACACACACACACACACACACACACGCACATTGATAGAGGGATAGATATTAGCCCAGCATGATTTAAACAACTAATATAACTATCAAAAACACACACACACACACACACACACACACTTCTCCACAAATCTGAAGGCACTGTGGTTTCCAAGCCGTCAAAGTGAATGAGTGTGTTGAGGGAATAATATTGCACCACTGCCTGCATGAACTTGTCACTAAAGCTGTCATGCGCCTCACACACCTCCTGTCACCGCTCATGCTGGCTGTCATCGCAGAACGCACCCTCCACCACTCATTGTTTGGGGTGACGGTTCTGTGGGAATGGAAGATAATTAGATTTTCTCTCATATCAAGTTGAATTGGTTTAGCTCTCTCTCTCTCTCTCTCTCTCTCTCTCTCTCTCTCACAATTGATTCCAAAGGCCACAAAGATGATTAGCAGAGGTTTTCGTGAGTGTTTCTCCTGTTAGTAATGTAGGAATGTTGTTAATTTGTCACTAAAACCATAAAAACATCCTTAAAAACCTGTGCTACTTTGAATAGAGCCTTTTAAAAGTGTGTTTCTCCCATCAGTCGAGAAATGTAGTTATTTATTTACATTTTATACATAACACACACACACACACACACACACACACACACACACAAGTGGTCTGGCAGGGAAGTGCTATGAGAAATATACAAACGCATAGCAAGGCAAGGCACACAGCTTTCACACTCACCTCACACTCACAACACTCTTTCAACACCTTAACCTTTGTTGGGGAAGAGAAGCACTACTGCCTTAACCTTACAAATACACTTATTATAAGCTTATCTCTTACATGTACCAAGACAAGGCACACAACTTTCACTGTTACTCTCACCCACAACAATCTTTCAATGCGTTAACCCTTGTTGGGAAAGAGAACCACTAAAATATTATCTCCTACAAATATATTTAAACACTCACTCAGCACGCAACACGTCAGCCCTTTATGGGGACGAGAAGCACTCCTGCCGAACCTTACAAAACCACTAATTAAAATCTTATCTCCTACATATACCAAAACACACAATTTTCACCCTCATTCACTCAGCACACAACACGTCAGCCCTTGATGGAGACGAACAGCACTCCTACCTAACCTTACAAAACCACTAATTAAAATCTTATCTCTACTTCATTTACCCATCCATACACCAACCTTGTAACTCCACACAAGACAAGACACCACAGTCATCCACATCTATCTATGCCACACTGACTCCTGAAGCTGGTGGAGCATAGGGTGGACCGAAGGGCATCAGCTCCACACTCTGGGATGCCTGTGGGGGAGTTTATCCTGAGACCAGTGAGTACCTCTTCTGTATTCAGGCTCCCCTCCATTCTCTCGCACAGTACCTGAGGGCATGAGGGGGTGGTGAGAGGGTAAGAGGGTATGAGGGAGGAGGGAAGAGATGAAATGTGGTGAAAAACAGAAGAGAACACAGATGAGCAGGAAAATTGAGTGACTGGGTGTTTGAGTGAGCGAGTGAGTGATGGTTTATTGTCTGTCTGACTGAATGAATGAATGAAAAATACTTGCTAAGGGAATGAATTAATATCCACAAACTCACGCATTCACTGAATGGCTATTTGACTGACTGACTGACTGACTGCTGACTAAAAATGATAGGTTAGGAGGGGATAAATACTCGTAATCTTTCTTCAAATGTTAGTTCCTGATGGGGAGGAGGCCCGAGGGAGGGTCAATGGGGTCATGGCGAGAAAGCAAGAGGATGAGAGCAGCTGGTAGGAAACAGCAGCAGGCGGACGACGCTAAGGAGGGAAAAGGTTCGCTACACGAGTCTTCCCTTGTTCCCGTCAAGGTGGCAAGCTGCCTTGGTATTACTGCACTCTACTTATGATTGTTCTGGATCTCATACTGTAATCTAAACTTGGAAGTATATATATATATATATATATATATATATATATATATATATATATATAATATATATATATATATATATATATATATATATATATATATATATATATATATATATATATATATATATATATATATATATATATATATATATATATATAGCAAAAGTAGCCCGCAGATGGTAGTGTCGCACGTCATAGGATGACTCATGAAGCGCGTGACGCTGGTTGTGACATGGATGCTGCTGCTCGCATCACTTATTATTATTAAAGCTCTACTTATTATTATTAAAGCTTTATTGAGCATTATAGTACATTTTTAAATATATACATATAGCACAAAATATACATGAATATACAATAAAAAATTATAATACACAAAGCGAGCACCAGCCCGCAGGTGGGGGTCTACCTCTATTAATTCGAATTATGATCAGTAATAACTATTTATTTATTCAATATCTTATATGCATAACTGGTACCAAACAAAATATACACCTTTTCTTCAAAATGCATCTCAGCTAAAACTTTTAATGCTATTTTATTTATTTATTTTTTTTTTTTCACACGTCGAAAGATATTACCAGGCTTGGATTCTAAGAACATGTGGATAGTTCATTGCTTTATATATATATATATATATATATATATATATATATATATATATATATATATATATATATATATATATATATATATATATATATATATATATATATATATATATATATATATATTCCCGTGACAAAATGTAGTTAATTACAGTTCGGTGACTATATATATATATATATATATATATATATATATATATATATATATATATATATATATATATATATATATATATATATATATATATATATATATATATATATATATATATATATATATATATATATATATATATATATATATATATATATATATATATATATATATATATATATATATATATATATATATATATATATATATATATATATATATATATATATATATATATATATATATATATATATATATTATATATATATATATGTATGTATGTATGTATGTATGTATATAGTGTCACCGAAGTATAATTAAGTACATTTTGTCAGGGGAATTCTATGTTTGTACAAGTTCAGTAAATAAGAAAGACGTTCTGGTGAATCTATCCACACGTCTTGAAAAGACAGGAGACAACCTGAGGTTATTGTACTACTGCCCCAGATATTCAAGGAATAGTGAAAATTTCATCTTGATCAAGTCAACGATACCTCATGGAGAGAGAGAGAGAGAGAGAGAGAGAGAGAGAGAGAGAGAGAGAGAGAGAGAGAGAGAGAGAGAGAGAGAGAGAGAGAGAGTCATCAAGGTGTCATACAAAGAGCAGTTTTCAATTCGTTAAGCAGAAGATAATACATTTTTGCAATGTGTTGTGGTGATTTGTATGTTAGAAAAGTCTGGACTAGACGTTCACACAAGGATGACATTGAGTCCCGCTGTCATAATGATACCATGACCAGATCAGATTCACGTTCACCAAGAGCAGGCATATTATCAACGCAAGCATTAACTTTGGGATCTCAGCTATAGGAGCACGCTGCACTAACTCAAGTTACTTTCTACATGACTAATTCCGCATGCTTAAACTTCTTCCTATCCTGAAACAAACGCACAATATTATTCGTCTTCATATAACTTTTTTTTCTAGGGCGTACACTAATTTTTTTTTTCTTTCATATCCAATAATCCTTTGCGTTTGAGCCACTTTTTTTTTTTTTTTAAGTTACTAGGTCTACTGTTTATTTCTGGTGGTTAACATTATGTGTGGTAAAGTTATAATTCTTACACTTATTTTCCTTTTTAAATGTACCTGACACTAATCTTTAAACTCATCTCGAAAACCCAGTGCTGTAAATTAACAAGTTCAAAAAAACTCAGACGAATTTGCAAATACAACTGAGAACAAAAGCAAAGATAAAAGTGACAATAGAGGTTAAATGAGTGGAAGCGCCAACAACGAAGACGGGGGAGGTGGAAGGCTCGCCAAACACTGCCAGACTTGAAAACACAGAAACACAGCTGCACTCAGGAGGAAGTGGAAACAACAACTTCAGTGACATTGACTACTGGAAAGTCACCATGCGAAGCGTCACCATGCAATGACACACAGACACAGAATGAAGGAAACTGCCACAAGCTGAGAAATGGCAAGAGCTTAGAATACCGAAGTTAATTTGCATCATAAACAAAATCAAATATACGTAAAATTATGGAAATGCACTATTATATAACACGAGAGAGAGAGAGAGAGAGAGAGAGAGAGAGAGAGAGAGAGAGAGAGAGAGAGAGAGAGAGAGAGAGAAGAACGCACCAGTAAACACGCACTCCAGTTCCAGTCACGGCTGGCACACGACTGACTGCCGCCAGCGACCAGGTAGACCATCAGGCTTCTTTAGCTCCTTTAGAACTCCAGGTGCTCCCTCTAGACTCCTCCCCGCAATTCTTAACACTATTCTTATAGATCCTCCTCCTCCTCGACTCCCCCATCCCCTATGTTTCTCCCCTTGACGAGAATAATAATCAGAAATGTAATAAGGTGTTGACAAGTATCATTTGCAGCACTAAAAGTCTTTGCTTCATACATTTTAGCTCTTACTCCGCCCTTCCAACTTTCTAAACACAAAACAGATACAAAACACTTTCTACATAACGAAAAGATGATAATCACTACGAGAATAGCTACGAGCTATCAGTGAGGACATTTTATACACTCTGAGCTACGCTTTGTCAAATTCATAAACTAAAATACGTCAGTTTCCTATAAGAATTTGCAAGATATCACTGCTCTCTCTCTCTCTCTCTCTCTCTCTCTCTCTCTCTCTCTCTCTCTCTCTCTCTCTCTCTCTCTCTCTCTCTCTCTCTCTCTCTCTCTCTCTCTATATATATATATATATATATATATATATATATATATATATATATATATATATATATATGTTTACTTAGTTATTCACATCATGCCGGGCTAGCTGCCTTCCTCACCAACTGTTTTCTGCGGTAACCATTAATGTCATAATAATTTTATTCAAGCAACTCCTTTGTAGTAGGTAATGAGATGGCTGGCGGACAGTGGGGCTATTTTTCTTCTTTTTCTTCTTTCATTGTTTCTTTCTTATTTCATGTACTTGAGACGGAAAAAGCAGTGCGAATTTGAAAAAGCGAAAGGTGGTAATCATGAACAAAAGCATGAGTAAGCAAGGGCTGGACTGAGCTGAACTGAGGTGAATGCTGTAAACACGAGGAGAATATATGTACTACTACAAGGCGAACGACAAACCTAGACATCAGCGAATGTAAAACTTGAGACTTCAATACGCATTATGTAATCTTGTTCGCACCTTCGGTTGTCTGGGACGTAACCTTCCAAGTATGAATATATCCACCTCGCACAAAAGCCACAGCCATCCATATTCCTGGGTGTTGTATGTGGGCAAAAAATGTAACCTGAAGACTTCTTACTACGAAGGAACTAAACTGATAGATAGATACATTAGATAGATAGATAAATACACACACACACACACACACACACACACACACACGGGGAACAAAAATATAGCAAATTCTAGGAAGTTGGAGTCACTTGGCCAAAAACAAGCTGGTTCAGATTGGCTTGGATTAAGTAAATTGCACGTTTCCCGCATCAGTCACCGAGGCAGGTGGGCAGGCGAGGAGTCTCAATTTGGGAAAGTGGAATATGACGCGGTTTTGAAAGTGAGTGTGCGAAGGAAAGAAAAATGTGACTAAATAAAATCACGAGAACAGTTGCTGTCATGAATGTGGAAATCAGGAGGAGGAAGAGGTGACGGTGGTGGTTGTGGGAATAGTAGTGAAGGAGAATCTCTCTCTCTCTCTCTCTCTCTCTCTCTCTCTCTCTCTCTCTCTCTCTCTCTTATTGGCATTAAAGGTGTATTATTACGTGTGACTTTTCAGTATTTAGTTCAAGTAAACCTGATAAAATGATGCAAGATTCTGTAAATTATTTTCGATGGTTTCCTTGGAGTACGTGGTGCAACACATCGTTACTCCTTGCATGTGTTGCTTTACCTTTAGCAATGACTTTGCAATATTTCATCAGATGAAATCTGGGTAAATCATTGACTTTTATATCAACATATGACTGATAATTATCCCAACCTATTCCATGACAGCCATGCATTTCCGCGACTACTACTACCACGCCTGTTGCTGCTGTTACTTTTACACTGAACATAGCAGTACTATGTACAGTGAATGTATTTATCTATTTGCATTGTGACGCCAATGTGTTCGTAGTAGCCCATCTTTTATCATCAAATTATTAGTTTTTCTTTAGATTTATATGAATGGTCTGTGCACACCATGACTTGTATCTCCCAGCACATTCCACTGATGTACTAGTGGTCTATTTGAAAACAACGAGTATCTCTCCATCTTTCTATCTCCTTTCTTGTTAATGAACATAGATGGCTGATGTGAATACTTTTACGTCATCACTGCAACCACTGTCACTACTGCTATCCCCTCACCGTAACTACTCTCATTATCACTACCACCACCAGCACCACCACCACTTCACTCTTACAACCCCAACACTTAAGCAACTTTCACGCAAGATCTCCGCTGTCTGAGGAGGCTGTGGGGGAGAGAGGTAGACGTGGTAAGCACAAAGAGGAAAAGGAGAAATGATGTTGGGTCCAGAGAGAGAGAGAGAGAGAGAGAGAGAATGTTAATAATGATAGTAACTATAATAAAGATAACACTACTACTGTTGCTAGTATTACTACTACCACTACTACTACTACTACTTCTACCAGTAACAATAATAATAATAATATTAATAATAATAATAATAATAATAATAATAATAATAATAATGATAATAATGGTAATAATAGTAATAATGATAATAATATCTTTCATGGTAATTTGATATCCCACATCTTGAACATCCATTCAATAATAATTTTTCTTTCATAGTCTAATGCCTCAACACTAGTTCCATCCATTTTCACTGTTTTCCAGTTCTTGAAAACTAAGAATAGTTTTCATCACTTCCTCTTCTTTCCTCATGTTTACTTGCTGAAGCACCTTGCCACAGCCACCTCCACTTATCATCTCTTTGCATTCAGCAAAATTTCAAAATTTGTTATCTAATTTAATTAATATTCCCTTTCACAAACCTTGTCCTCTCTTACCATCAGGTTACCTAACTCTTCTATCCACGCCTTTCAAGATGCTGTATCTTGTAAGAGGCAGCATATTTTTGGGGAAACAATTCAAAAAAATTATTTGATCAGTATCAAACATGCATAACTACAAGAATGTTAATGACATGTCACACTGAGCTGTTCATCTACACTCATCTGCCTTACATATATATATATATATATATATATATATATATATATATATATATATATATATATATATATATATATATATATATATATATATATATATATAACAAAGCCATCCTTAACATCCAATAACATCCAATAACAAAGCCATCCTTAAATTTCACCAAGACTGATTCTGAACTCCTATGAAGATATAAACCTGTGCTTAGTTTCAATAGGTGGAAACAATGTGATTTGTTTTACTGATGACAGTTTCATAGTCAAGGTAAGTACCTGGCTCAAAAAATATGCCTTTGATGTGTGTGTGTGTGTGTGTGTGTGTGTGTGTGTGTGTGTGTGTGTGTGTGTGTGCGTGTGTCATTCACCTATTCACCTACAGTCATCTGCTGGTCACCCAGCCAGCCGTTCCCCTACAGAAAGAGCTCAGAACTTGTTCTGTTACCAGTCAGCGACCAATCAATGTGTCAACAGCATATAATAATTACCAGCTTAGTGTGAGGACCATGTGTCAATTGTCTCTCCTTTCATCCCTGCATATCTCTATCAATCTATTTCCGACACTACTAGCCCAAACCAAGAATTTGTCTATTATTGGGAGTAAGTATTACTTGGGTTTAACTTAATTTCTTTATCTTGTTATAGGCAATCTTGTTAATTAATTGTTTTACTCTGTTTTTATTAAGAGTCATCCTCTATGTGCTGCAAAGGCCTATAAAAGGTGATTAAAGAAAGAAAAGGGCAAGGAATGGTAGGGAAATGAAAACAACAATATATCAAATATTCTGATTATTTACAAGGTCTTCAGGCATCTGCTGTATTTTCTAGTGGATTAGATGGGAAAAAAAATAAATAAAAAATACCCTGCATCTAATACAGAACACAGAAGAGGTAGTGAAATATGGTTAAGGGGATATGGGGTGATCTGTGTTCAGAAGTAGTCCGCTGAACACTATTTATCAAAGACTTGGTTCTGTTGTGACAAAGCAAGCATTTGTGTCAGATGATGAATTCCCCCCCCTCCCCCTCTCAAAACACAATAAATTTTCTCTTTTTCAAAATCTCCTTATAAAATATGGGTGTGATGTGGAGGTGTATCTAATCCACCAGCAAATACTGCATGCATCCATTGTGCATAAAACCTGAAATTTACAATAATAAAATTCTACAAGAGAAACATGAATGGCAACTTGCCTTGAAATACTCAGCATTGTCCAATTGTAATTATGAAACCTCTATAGCTCCCAACTCTTTAAGCAAATTCTCTTTTTGGTTGAAGTAGTTCTTGTACCATTCAATATGTGCTTATTTTCGCTCCACAGTTAGATGAGGATTCTTTGAGAGTCCAGTGCAAACCAGCTCCATGAAGTGTCTGATGGGGCCACGTTTTGGGCACCATCCTTCCAAGTGTCTCTCAAGGAAGACATGCTCATGGAATCCCACTTTCATTTCCTCCACCAAACCTGCTGAGATGGAAGGAGAAGGCATTGAGAAAATATTTATGTTTGGCTGTTAATATGAACAAAAAAATACAACAACAGAAAACTGCCAAATGACACACTAATTAAAAGAGCATTTTCTTGAATAATTTGTATAACTATTTACTTTACTTAAGGTAGTTAGTGTTGAGATAACTATACCTGCTTCATTATCAATGGGGAAGGTCCACAGCTTGCCTTGCTAAGTCCACTGTATCATCTCCACAAAGGCATTACTAGGAGGATGCTGCATACTCTGCTCCAACTCATGTAGGTACAATCTCTCCCATGTGGGCAACACTGATATTGGAGCAGCAGGTCCATGGGTATCTTCTTCCCTTTTCTTAAATATCCCCAAAGGTTGACCTCCAAAGAGATCAACATGAGTCCTGCACATAGAGTGTGGTGTAGAGAAAATACTGTGACTTGGAAAATAACAGTAGTTTATCTAAAATGTATGACGTACAACATGTTGGGCAGCACAAGGCAGCTACATGGAACAGGCCCACCAAAACCTTGGACCAGTAATGTTTCAGTAAAGACACAGAGAAGGTCCATGTTTCCTTGCTCCTTGGAAACAAAATAAGGATAATCATTAAAAACTTAATCCAAAACTTCAAGTCAAAAGACTACAAACTTTTTTTTTTATGGGAGATATGAGGTATTCCCTTAGGACACAGACTAATTATGAGCATCCTTTTCAGTGGATCAAGTCATGAAATACAGCATGTACTGAAATCATCAAAAGAAGGGAGCAGAAAGAGACCATCTTAATTCACATAGCATTAATGTACACCTCTCTCAACAAACCTGGGCACACATGAATCCCGAGGCTGAGTGTAGGGCTTGCGGGCTCGGGGCTGGTCTTTCGGGTCAACGTGGTACCCTTGCCTGACCTTGGTACCAGAAGGAAGGTGACGTGGCACTTCCTCCATCCCTGATTGTGGCTTTCTCTCCACCTTCATGCCCACAAACAATTTCACTGCAACAAGAGAAATTATGCACAGCCACTAATGTCAGTGGGGCAAGGAAATTTACCAGATAGGATAAAAGAACTGCCACAAATGTATTTTTATCAAAAAAGGTACTCTGCAATAAGTACATACACTGAAGAAATTCACTGAATACAATAGCGTTGATTACAAAATCTAAAAGTACAAGAATGAGTAAAAAACTGCACAAAATTTGCCAAACATGAATTTGCATAATTTATCTTTTCCAAATTGTTACTTACAGTGATCTGTCTTAATGGGTTGGAGTGTATCATGAGTTAAGTTTGTTGGAACACTAACACTGCAGTGAAATAGTGTAAAGAGACACATGCATCAGAGCTGTCTTTAGGTTACATCAGTTCTTGGCTGAACACCAGTACTATAATAGCTCATTTATAAGTCTGGTCTACCAGAATATAACTCCATTCAGCCAAAATGTAGGTCAGAATCAAAAAGCTTCGGCAGGCAGGATAATTTTTCCAAAACAAGAGTCGCTGTCTGATGGTTTGACACTGTTGCCACTCTCTACCTCACAAATAAGACAACAATAATGCACAAAGGAAAAGATTCAGTAGTATATGTATCTGTGTAAGAAATGTAGACAATGGTTCGTTAACTGAAAGTAGATGAAGAATGTTTAAGATTCTATATCTTCAATCTCTACTAAGCTGAGACTGAAGATGATGATAATGAGATGATCAGATATAAAGGCAAGAAACAGAATTGCCAGGAAAGATCCAGCAATTATTCACTTATACCACTTATAGTTTGATATGGGTATCATCTTAACTAACTGGTACAAGCTTAATTAAGAATGCAACTACAGAAATTTGGGGTTATCTTACTCACATGATATAAAACTAAAAAGGATAGAAATTGCATAACAACAAAAATAATGTCACTGCACAAAACTGGGCATACCAGTCTCCATAATAAATAAACACCAAAATGACAAGAAAAATTTTCATACATTATCTTCTTTAATCTACTACTACCATAACAAAGGCATCAGGAACATTAACATGAAATCCTGCACAACAAAAGAAGACAAGCATTGCAGCAGTTCCTTGGGCCCTAAAAGAAACTAAACTGTACTGCAATGGTATCAATCCAATCACAAACAGATATCATGGCATCAATGTAGCCAAGAGGCATCAACACTCACCTGAGAGATGGGGCAGTGCCAGTGGTAGTCTCTGAAGAGTGGAGGCGCAAGGTGGACAGAAGCTCAGACTCAGTTTCCTTCACATCCCCACCAAGACTTTTAGCCACTTCTTTGGTTGCTAAAACAAGCTCAGGTTCTGAAAAATTAAGCCCAGATTTCATTATTACTAAAAGAATAGCAGCACACCACTACAACAAATGGTTCTAATCAAATCTTATATTACAGCCTACAATTTTATGATTTCAAACAAGAAAGCTCAAAGTTCCTTAGAACTAGTACAGCATGTTAACACTTCTTTGTTTGTAAGCACAGCATCCACTGCATCTTACTTGTAGACAGTAATTTTTATTTGTTTACTTCTGTCAACAAATGTAAGGCAGCAACCTATTAATAAAACTAATAGCTAAAACAAACTATAATAAACATCACACCTGTACCATGGTGAAAGAATAATGTACATGTCTCTAAACACCACCCACTACTTATCACCATGTTTTTTAAATGTCACATGTTTAAGTGTCTAGACCTAAACTAAGACCTAAACTTGCACCAGTTTTGTGTCATAAACAGACATTGACTAAAAATAGATGTTAACTATTGCAGCATCCAAAAATTAACAATATGAATGACAATTAGGTAATAAGAAACCTACAGTAATGAGGGTACAAGTACAGTCCTCACCAAGGCCAGGCTCTGATACCGGGGATAATTTGCCTTTTCCTGCAGTTTTGGTCTTCTTCCGAGCTTTGGGACGTGACGGCTGCACTTGAGGCTCCACAGGAATATGGGGTCAGTCTGGAGATTAGGGGACTTTCAATATGATACAAAGATATTTGTACTATTTAAAATGACCACCTGGTGCACCCATCATTCTACAATACTAATAAAACATGAACATACATATTTATATTTGTGAATATTATAAAAACATAACAAGAGACTAGGTTATCAATGCCATCCAGCACTGGCATGTATAGTATTTATTATGTACTAATTACCACATAATGCAAAGTGGAACTTATCAAGCAAAATCTATTAGCAGAATTTACTGTAAGCAGGACTTCAGGAATAGTACTCTCATTGACTTATAATAACAGATTCAGATGTAGAAGATGGTGCAGCAACCACAAGTGGATGATGTAGAAATTACCCATCTGAGAGGAGAATAAAAAACCTTTTTTGAATGATGCAGCATGAAATCTTATGCAAATTGAGCTAACTATGGAGTGGTGGAATGAATGAAAAAATGCACCAAAGTAATCTGGCCAAATAAAAAAGATAAGGCACTATTTAAGTTTTAGAAGAGAGGTATATACATAAGTAAAATTCTAAGCTCACAGTAGGAGATGGAAGCCACTTGGAAGATGGAAGGAGGTAAAGGAGTGCATGCAAAAGTAGTGCAAGGATAAGAAAAGTGAGTGAGCAGGCAGGGAAATAAATGTTTGGATTCATAGAAATGGAAACTTTCTCATCATGACCACCTCCTTAGGCCATTCCCTGAGGATGCTAGGCAGTAGATGGTAGATAAAGAGATGAATAAATGCAATGTATTCAATCTAATCCAAATCAACAAGAGGCTTTAATGTCAGTTCTGAAAGGTAAATCACCACAATCTATGTAAACATATGTGTTCTCTCACTAGCCAAAGATGAAAGAAGATCATGTAGTTTCTTGTGGCTAGATGTCTTCTTGTCTTGTTTCTCTGCAGCAGCTTTCTCTTTTACACTGGACTCATGTTTTAAGACATGTGAGTGAGACTCTCCAGTCTTCTTTCCCTCTGTCCCCTGAAGTGGCTTATGGTCTTCTATCTGGGTTTCCAGATTCTGAGATTTAATTGATTTTTCTTTAGTTTCACCATTCTTGACAGTGGCAGCAGGTCTGGCATCACCACCACCATGCTCACACAATCTTCTGGTGGCTTTCGGCAAAGTGGCCGAGTCAGGCATGCTGGTTGTGCCGCTAACCTGGAGAACCAAATGAAAAAAAAATAATGCTCTTCTTTGTCAGTCCAATAAAAATATATATACATGTAGTGTCCTGGGAGGAAAGTCATATATTCTAAGAAATGAAAGATCAAGTCATTTTTAATTGGGAATATTCTATGGTGAAATGTTTTTAATGCCATGGTTCAGAAGTTACAGGACATTTAAATATGCATGCACATCAGTGGCAAGTGGCCGCAATGTCCTGCAACATCCAGCTGGTCGCTGTGACATTCATTATATTTTAGTTATTATTTGCTATAGCAAGACACTGCATTATTGAATTCAGTTATATCTTTATTTTATGAAAACCTTGTTGTGTAATCAAGTAACATCCTCATGATGATGCCAACACCCACCACTGCTACCCTCTCCTCCCCTCACTCCCCCCACTTACCACTTGTACCATATTCATATCAAAATGTCCTGTAGCTTCTAAACCATGGTGTTATCTATTTCTTTTCTGGTAGTTTTTGGCCTATTTTGAATTACTCTGCATGCTTTTCCAGCAAATCATTAGTTTTTTTTTTTTTTTTTACCCCTGACGCCCCATCCCTTCAAAGACTAATGATATGCAATAAAAACAAAAAGTAGATTAATACAAAACAGACTGAAGTCCACCAGAAAGAAAATAGTTCCATCTTCACAAATAGCAGCAGTAACATTCACTCGCAATGTACCCCCCCTCCCCTCGAGGGCTCGCCCGTGGCCGTCAGTCAGCAGTCACAAATGACCACCTTCTCTGACCCAATGAAATTAATCTAAACCAAACCAATCTAACCTAACCAGGCTAATCTAACCTAGCCTAGCCTGACGTAACTGGCAAGGAGAAGCACCCCAGTTCGAGTAGGTAAGTTAGGTTAGACTAAAGGTCTCCCCAGTTTTCGAAACATGGTGTTTCGTCCTTAAACTTTTCATGAAGGTACAAATTTGGCCTAATTTGGCTTCCCCTACCCTAAAACCCCGCTTTCCCACCGGTCCCCAAGCTTGCTTACGGAATTTGGGGGAAGGAAGGAAGGAAGGATGGGGGAATGGACCTATTACAAAAAAATAACCAAACTCAACACAATATAAAAACAAAAGTAAGAAAAGCAAACATGACAAACCTAGAAACTGGCAGCAATGCTTGGATGAAAGACGAGCGGAGCAAGACAGCCATGATCTTGATTTTGATCTCGATGATCTTGATCTTCATTTTAATGTTACAGATGGCTCGGGACTGCTCCTGGTCCAGGAGTATCGGCAACTCCTGTAGGGAAAAAAAAAAAAAAAAGGCAAACAGAAAACAGACACCATCCTTCACACCACTAATTCCTATATTTAATACAGCACATCTTTTCCAGGAACTCCTTCACTGCCTCAATCATCCTTTCATTCGTCTCCCCACACATCCCCAGCAGCAACACCATCCAATCCATTCCTTTCCTGTCTTCACTCTGACCTTCCCCAGCTCCCTCTGCACCACTTGCATCATCTCATTTCTGTCTCTGGCATACTTCACACACTCCTGCACCATATGCTCCACCGTCTCATCCTCTCCAATGTCACACATCCGGTATACTTTGCTGCAGAACTCAGACCATCTTTAACACCTTGCATTCACACAATACACTGTGCCCTAGCTCGGAAGAAATCATCACCCAGGCTTCCTTTATACCACTTTTCATACATTGGGGCCTCTTTCTCTCTTTACCACTCTGAATATTCTTTTGTTCCATTTTATTCTTCTATTCACTCAGCCCCACAAGTTTCACTACTCTGGCTCACTTTTCCACTTCCTTCCTTCCACATCCATGTCATTCACAAACTCATCAAGCATCTCTCACCATTCTCATGCATCCGCTCACCTAAAATACCTACGTGTGTATTCATGTCTCCCATAATCATTACTCTCTCCTTTCACTTTCTTATGATCTTCCTCAATATTCCATACTTCCTGCTGTTCTCTCTTGCTGCTCTCTCCCCCTCAACTGTCATGCACACCACAATCACCACCAGTATTTCACACTTCCCATGCTCACCTGTGCACTCTACCTTTGCTGCTAAAATTTCCTCACTCATGGCACAGTTTCCTATATCTAACTTTTCTATTCTGAAGTTCTTTTCCTTCCTATACAAAAAAAAAAAGGTTACTCCTCCTCCTACCCTATCTTGAACTTTCTGTCCCTTTCCAATCACCACATACTTACTACCATCCAATTTCACATCATCTTTCAAGTGTGTCTCGGTCATTCTGACTATGTTGAAATGCCATTCATTCAGTTCCTTACACACATCCTCAAATTTCCCAATTCCCTATCCTTGCACATTCACACATCCAGACTTCATGCCTTTTCTTGCATTCCTTGCATTCTCAGTCATTCTTCACGTCATTTCCACACAGTACACCATCCTTGCCTTCACACTTCACACTTCACACTTCAGTCTCACTCCCATCCTTGTGTTGCCATCCACATTAAAGGGCTTAAAACCTCTTGCCTGAGTTAGAATATTGCACCAAGGCAGTGCACACACATCATGATCTCCAAAAATGGAGTATCACAGAAAGTGATAGTTTTGCCCAAAATTGCTTGGGTTACCCTCTTTAGAGACTTATACCTCAGTCTAGTGTCCACCAGTACTCATACTTCCATCACCATAAACCATACTTAACATGCAACACAACCTTCCCATTCTTCCTTAGCTTCAGTAATACAATGTGTGGGTTTTAATGATAATAATACTTTACATTCACTCTTAACTATGCAAGTATTTATTAACACTAATTCAGGAAGTTTCTCTCAACAGTTTCTCTTTGATAACTTGCAGTGCATCATAGATACAAACTTCATAAATGGTTAACTTTTATTGATAATCTTAAGAGAAAGAAACAAGTCAAAGCAAAGCAAATAGGTTGTGTAAACATTTCATATAAATACTCCCAATGGAACTGCCATCAAACAAACAGAAATAGACATACACACATATATAAGAGATTTCACAATAAAATCTATCAAAATCTAAACCAACATATCTTTAAACTACATCAAGTAGAAGAAGAAATATATTCAAGAACAAGACCAAAGACTGACCCAACTAATGTTACTCTCACCACACACACACACACACTGCATTCTGTCACTCTACCACTCACAGGACAAAACCTTCAACAAATCAACGACAGTGACCCAGACAAGAGCATTCCTGCTAGGAGAGGAGGGTTTTCACAGTCTCAGGGTCACTGGGCAGGAGGGAACTGGGGTCTGTGTAGCCATGGGTTGGGTTATGGACTATATCATGCAGCTGCTTGTAAACTGTGCACACTGCCTCTGCTGTGCGCTGTTGCAGGGACCGTCTGAAGGAAGAGGAGAGCAGCAGCCTGGTGTGGGGCAGCATGAGATGGTCAGGGGCAGCCAGGAACCCATCCAGCTTGGTCTAGGATGAGGAGCATATGTATTTTAGGGATGTGAAGTCTTCAAGGTGTGCTGCTGTTCACTCTTAAGTTAAGTGAATGTGTTTAATATTTCCTTATACTCTTATGAACAACACAAGAAAGGCAACCATACTTTGTTACATGACACTTTTATAATTATTACTTATAAATATGTCATAACACCTGAAAAAAAGTATATTTCTATATGACAAAAAGTATGCAGTTATAGAAATTTGGATTACAATGTTAAAAAATTAGAATACAAATTTCTACAGACAACTTACAAGCAAAAACCAACTTTAGAAGTGTAGCATTTATGTATAGTTTTGAGAATGGTAAGATTTAATGTATGAACAAAAATACTCCATAAGTGGTAATTTTCATAAGTGCAGCATACAGCTATAGTCAGACCAGCAACTATGGCTGAATTCAATGCTTTATGGTGAATGTGCTCAATGGGAAAGAGCATAAGTTAAAGTACAGCATGACATCAGATAGGGAGGAACCATTCTGCCCAGGTTAGCCATGCTGCCTATAGTCAATATCAACATGCAGAGAGTGTTACCATGAATGCCTGTATGGCCAAAGGCTGACACGATGGGTGCTGGGAGAGAGGTGTGGTGGGAGGGTTGGTGATCAGTGGGTACATGGTGGCCACTCCCATGCTATGACACACACACCCCATTGATCTGCTCCTGGCTCAGTGTGTCCAGCTGGGCGTCATTCTGTCCCTGGAGGGGAAAGACACATCTTCTGCATTAGATGAGGAAAGCTGGGGAGAGAACTTGAGTAGAGCTTTAAAGGCAGCAATGGAATAAGAATATAAGGGAAGCTGCAAGAAGCCATCAGACCTACACGTGGTATAGTTTTCAACATATGTGTATGTCACCATGAAACATAACATTTTACTACACAAAGCTGAAAACTAACAAGTAACATGCATAAAAGGATCACAATAAGGCAGGCAGTCACTTCATGAAGTCACTGAGATATTCACAAGGTAAACTGTCATCAAGTTATTCATAAGAAGGTGAGGAATGAAAGGTGATGTTTTACCTGGATCATCTCTAGTTTATCCCCAGTGGTGTGCAGCTGGTGGAAGCAGTTGAGCAGATACACAGCAGACTCCACTGCACCCAGTCCAGTTGCACTCTCACTTATCGCATTCATCAGAGGATCCACCACACAACTCACAATCTGCCAAAGGATACAAGACAATGAGGTAATGGATAGAACACTTAAATTTGCCATCTATTTCAAAACCTGTCTTTTCCTCTTTCTGTTTTCTCTTCTCCTTGTCCTTCACCTCCACAATTCCACAATTCTCCCTCATGCTGCAGTGTAAGTGGTCCTATTGATGCAATAAAGGCTTGCTGCTGCTGCTGCTGCTCTTTGGTAAATGACAATCAAGCAGTCAGTCGGTAAGCACATCACCTCTTGTCTTACACACCAGTCTCTTTGGTAAACATGTGAAGCAGCATTTTTCCTTCACTACATGCAAAATAACTATGAAAAAAATAAATAAATAAAATAAAAAATAAAAAACTGAATTGTCTCATGAAAAAAATAGTACAAAAAAGTTGTGGAAGTGCATTGAGATCTCACACTTGAGAGAAAAATGCAGAAAGTAGATCAATAAATAAACAATCAACCCTTCATACATCCCTCTGTCTCTCCATCCATGGCTCCCTCACCTGCTTACAATCATGGTGTGCGTCGTCAGCCACAGTGGCGGCAGTAACCACCTCAGTGAGCAGACTCAGGGTGCGTGCCACTCCAGGTGTGGGTGCCAGTGTCTCTCCTGGCGGCTCTATCCTCTCACTCACTCACATGGCTCACCTGCTGGCACCAAAAGACAGGTAATCAAACTTGAATGACTATAAGATTCTGGCTCAGTTTTGACAAGAGAGTGATAACCCTTCAAATGACTAAGATTCTGGCTCAGTTGTAACAAGAGGTGGTGATCAGCCTTTCAAATAACTAAAATTCTGTATCAACTTCAACAGATGGTAATCAGCTTTCAACAACAAAGATTTTGGCTAAATATTTCATATAGTGTTACTTCAACATATGTTATTATACTCTACTCAAGTGACAGTGATGTTACAAAAGATGTCGTGGTTCTCACTTGACTCTGCAGTGCTGATATAAAAACATCTTGTAGCTTAGCTGGTGGAGTTCATCAAGAGTGGCCACCAGCAGTCCTGCATCAGTCACCTGCAGGGATGAGATGAACATTAAAAGGAAGCAGAAACATGAGCTGAATATCAACAGAATGCTGAAAAGGAAGCATGGTGACACAAGTGGTAGAAGAGAACTGAAGGAGAGCAGGAGGTGACTGAGTGAACAACACAGGGAGGATTAAATGGTATACTTAAGAATGCTTATTTTAAAGTCTATCTATTATACCCTACATTAAAGCAGGGTAGCTGACACACAGCCCCTACAACATACAACATCTTGCCTCATCCTAGGAATAAACGATACAAAGGAGAAGGTACCCAGTGCTCTCACTCCCCCTTTTTAGTAACTTTTTACAAGCATGCAAGGAATGACATGGCAATAATATCAAATCTAGCTACAGAGTTACACCCAAGCCATGTTCATCTTAAAATAAGGATAGAAAAACAGGAATAACTGACCAGCTAAGCCATGTACCTGCAAAACAGTGTTGTGATAGAATCTGAGGAGGTTGCTTATCTTGTACAACATGACGGGTTTCTTGCCTCCCTCCCGATGCTGGTCTGTCACAATGGTCCGCTCAATTCTGGTTCTGGGAGGACGGCAAACACTCTCCGATACGCTGGCCACAGCACTCCTTGTCTGCTCTGTTGGGTCTGAAGGGAGTCAGTGTCAGTTGATGGTATAATGGCTGGTATTCAGGGTACTGTTTGTTCTTTGGATCTGAAGGCAGAGTCAGTGTTAGTTGCTGGTTTGAAGGCCTGCTATTCAATTACAAATATACACTCTATCCTTCAGCTTACCTAGATTGGAGCACTTGACAAAAAGTGATTGGACTGCCTCACGTTCAGAAGGGAGGGCCTGATGCACCCATGCCAGCATGTCCCCCACGTAGCCCAGGGGGGGGTCATGTGCCTGCAGCTGTATGGGTCGTGGTGCTCCTCCAGGTCCTCCTATGGTGAGAGCATCCAGGAAGCCCCTCACCAGCCATCCTCGTCTCACCGCCACCACCCACTCCTCCACCACCAGGCTGGAAGGAAGATGCATTTAAGGTTTGTACGGAGGGAAAGTAAGGATAGGAATAAGAGGACAAAGTAATACAAAGGAATACAAAGGAAAGAACAGACAGCAACAGCCCTACTGGGCCTAACGAGGCTGTCTGTGTGTGACAAGAGGAGAATTTGAGGAGGAAATGAGGATCAGAGCATGCAAAGACAAGAATAAGAGAAAGACACAGTACTGAAGTGTGTAATAAAGGAAACATGCTCACTTGAAAAGCACTGGTCTCTCCTGCAGAGCTGCTAAGGCTTGTGTGAGCAAAGGTGAGGGGTCTGGGGAGCAACACTGCCCCTGACACCAGCGGTACAGCCTCTCCAGACCTGCTTCACGGCACACGTTCGTTTGCTCCGCCACGTCCAAGGCAGTGTTTTGGTGGCCCGTCTGTGGGAAAAAAAGTGCACTTGTTATTACTGAAGTTAAAAGAGGTTCTTCATCCAGTAAATTTTAAACAGCAAAGGTCTAAGTATACTGGCATCTGATCTACATTACTTTTGATAGGCTCTAGTAAAAGAATTACATACCATCAGAGAAGAAATACACCTATAATAACTATATAATCATTGCTAAGGCTTTTGAACACAATCCTCATAGAAGAATGTGTTTAAAGAATGCAGGCCAAAGTGACACAATAAAAAGACAATAAAAAGAGACAATGAAGCAAACAACAGTTGAATCCGGCCTTTGTGTTATAGAAAGAGATGAAAAATAAAGAGATGAGTTGAATCAAGCCTCTGTACTCTATCATTTGGCAAACAGCTCACCACCCTGCCTCACAATACACCACAGACCACTACAGTCCACCCCAGACCATCCCAGACCACTACAGCCCACCACAGACCTGCAGGAGGTACTTGGTGTTGCTGCGTATCTTCTGTGTCTTGTCCAAGATGGTAAAGAACTCTGGGGTGATGGGAGACTCTCTGGTGGACCCCTTGATGGTGGCTACCTCATCTGGTGTCAATTGGAAGCACCTCACAAATGCCTCAGCCACTGTCTCCTGCATGTGTAGCTTGTTGCTGTGGAAGATGACAACGGTCAGCATCTTTGGAACATAAGAACACAAAAAAATAAGAGAAGCTGCAAAAAGATATCAAGACACTTGCCTAACTAAACTTGGCACCTCACAAATGCCTTGACCACTGTTTACTGCGTACGTACCTTGTTGCTGCGGAAGATGGCTGTGATCACCATCTTGGACTATTCTAAGAGAGGAGTTGTCAATTCAAGATATCCATTTCAAGAGAGGAGTTATAAAAATGCCAGCCTAACTAAACTTGTCACTTCATTCATTTGCTAGATGTGGGAATGTTGTGTATGAGTATGTGATATGTATAATGTGTTATGTATAATGTTTGGGCCATACTGTGTGAGATTGCTGGCCTTGTATACAGATAGATAGATAGATAGGTAGATAGATTGTTCCTTTTCTGGTGCAAAGGCTTGAGAGCAAATGAAGAATAATAATAAATCCCTCTGAAGAATATTGAGTAAGATGAGTCACCTCCGGTTCTGGAGTGAGGTCGTCTGGTGGATG
>NW_026973731.1:180000-187500 GCF_035594125.1 Scylla paramamosain
AACGAGAGAGAGAGAGAGAGAGAGAGAGAGAGAGAGAGAGAGAGAGAGAGAGAGAAGCAAAGACGAAAAAAAGGAAAATTAAATAAACTGAGACAGACAGACAGACAGGTAAATTAGCAAGCAAACAAACAAACAAACAAACAAACAAACACACACACACACACACACACACACACACACACACACACACACACACACACACGTCTAATTATTACTTCTACGCCTAAATCATGAATAAGAACGAGTATTTCCATAATATTTCGTTCATAAGGAAGATAGGATAGGTAACAATACGCAAACTATGAACATTTCCATAATGCTTCGTTCATAAGGTAAGTAATTGGTAACGTTATGCATCCTGTGACTGTTACCACAATGTTTCGTTCATTAGGTAGACGAGAGGTGCTAATAATACAAATATATGAAAATTACCGTAAAGTTTCGTTCATAGGGTAAGTAATAGGGGTAAAAATATGACTTTAGCATAAAATTTCGTTCATAAGGTAAAATATATGAAAATTACCATAATATTTCGCTCATAAGGTAGAATATACGACAATTACCATAATATTTCGTCCAAAAGGTAAGATATGTGACAATTACCACAATATTTCGCTCATACAGCAAAATATATGACAATTACCACAATATTTCGTTCATTAGGGAAGTAACAGATACGATGTATGAAAATTACCATAATATTTCGTTCATATAGTAGAAATTTTTACATTTACCACAATATTTCCTTAAGGGAAGTAACAATTAAGATATATGAAAATTACCACAATATTTCGTTCATAAGGGAAGTGGCAGGTAACGCAACAAACGCACTGTAACAATTCCCACAAAGTTTCGCTCACAAGGCACCGTACAAAAGAGACATAAGACACAAACAATACGAAACTTATAATAATTACCGTGACATTCCGTTCATTAGTAATTCAGTAAAAGAAAAAAAAAAAAAAGATGGCTGCCGCAGGGGGCTAGTTTAAAATCTGGGCCTAATTATATATATAGAAATTTTTTTTTCTCTTTTTTTCTGAATTATTTATTTGATCATTATTTTTCACCACAATTCATTACAAAGCAAACATTTGGCATCGTTCATTAATTAAAACGTTAACATTCACACACACTTACTCTTAGTAGTAGTAAGTGTGTGTGTGTGTGTGTGTGTGTGTGTGTGTGTGTGTGTGTGTGTGTGTGTGTGTGTGTGTGTTCATTTCTTTTTACAGTTTCCTATCACTAATATATCTACCAATTTATCTATTTGTGTGTGTGTGTGTGTGTGTGTGTGTGTGTGTGTGTGTGTGTGTGTGTGTGTGTGTGTGTGTGTGTGTCCCCCACAACTAAAACACTTTCCCTCATCATTTTCCTAACACACACACACACACACACACACACACACACACACACACACACACACACACACACACACACACACACCTTTACTTTCCAAACACGTGAGAAACTTTTTATCTTAATTACCAAACTCTTGACGCAAACCAAACGTGGCGGCGGAGTCTTTCCCTTACAACAACAACAACAACAACAACAACAACAACAACAACAACAACAAGTAGCCTAAGAAAAACAAAAGCTACCAGCAACAAAACATCGGAAGGCAAACTTTAAAAACAAAGAAAATGCACAAAATTTTACAAACCTTTCATTTTCCGGACACACACAGAGAGAGAGAGAGAGAGAGAGAGAGAGAGAGAGAGAGAGAGAGAGAGAGAGAGAGAGAGAGAATTTACATTGCACTTAACATGTCTTCCCCTTCCCTTCTCTCCTCTTCCCTCCTCTTCCTTCCCCCTTTCGAAAGAGCAATGAGGGAGAGGGAGAGGGAAAGGGAGAGAGAGAGGGAGAGAGAGAGAGAGAGAGAGTAAGAGGGGAAATGAAAGGTCACGCTGTGTAATGTATAGGAAAGACATGATGTCACTGCCACCTGCTCTCTCTCTCTCTCTCTCTCTCTCTCTCTCTCTCTCTCTCTCTCTCTCTCGTTCTGGATGGTCAAGGAATTCCGAAACGAGAGGAGGAGGAGGAGGAGGAGGAGGAGGAGGAGGAGGAGGAGGAGGAGGAGGAGGAGGAGGAGACAAGGAAGTAAGAAATAAATAAAAGATGAATGGAAACAATAAGAATGAGAAGGAAAGAAGGAAAGAAGAAAGGAATAAGAAGCAGTAAATTAATGAATAGAAGAGAAGAAGGAGGAGAAGAAGAGAAAAAGGAAATGAGAGAAAGGAGGAGAGGAGAGCATCTTACCTCCACCTCCTCCATCACCCTGATTGCTCCCAAGGTAGACTGGAGGGAGGGAGGGAGCTAATAAAGGGAGGAGGAGGAGGAGAATGAAGGAAGAAAGGAAGGGAGGAGGAGGAAGAGAGGTGAAATGGAGACAAGATTAGATAAATGATGAAAAGATGAATAAAGGAGGAAGGAAGGAAGGAAGGAGGAACTAAGAAACGAAAGAGAGGAAAGGGAGAAAGAGAGAAGTGACAGATAAGCAGAACAGAGAGAAATAGAAAATAAAAACGAGAGGAAAAGAAAAAGGAGATAACACAAAAAAACACAAAAAAAACACACAAAACACAAAAAACACAAAAAAACACACAAAAAAACACAAAAAAACACAAAAACAGGAGAGGAAGTAGGAAAGAAAAAAGATAAATATAAATAAAGAAAGGAAAAGGAGGGAAATATATGAAAGAAAAATGTGAACAAAAGCTAAATAAATAAAGAAACAAAGAAAAAAATGTTATTCATTATTCATATTTATTATTTATCTTCACTAGTACATATTTTCCCTCCATTTATTTTCCCCCATTATTTTTTCCTCTTTTTTTCCCCTCTCGTCTGAGTGGATGAGAGGCCTTCAGTTTCTGGCACTCATCCAGGAACGAACAAACAAACACACACACACACACACACACACACACACACACACACACACACACACAGTAGGAAAGGAAACGGCAACAAACGAGGAGGAGGAGGAGGAGGAGGAGGAGGAGGAGGAGGAGGAGGAGGAGGAGTGGAGGAAACATACCGAATTTCTATTGAAAAAAAAAACAAGCGGGGAAAACTAAACGAAATACAAAAATATATGTAAACTATATAAAAAAAGTGTGTGTGTGTGTGTGTGTGTGTGTGTGTGTGTGTGTGTGTGTGTGTGTGTGTGTAGCAACAAGTTCCCGATCATCTCACCAATATTCAGAAAAAAAAAGGAATATTCAAACTTTTTTTCCCCTTTCAATTCTATACATCAATAAAAAAAAAAGCAGAATTATTCCCTCTTTTTTTTATTTTATTTATCAACGAGTCCTTTCAATTAACTGTTTGAAAAGTTTATACACGGAAGCTCCTCTCAAAAGACTCAAAACTGTATACACACACACACACACACACACACACACACACACACACACACACACACACACACACACACACACACACACACACAGACACAGACTGACGGAGCAAACGATAATAACATAGGATATAATGATAGACAAAGACATGAATAAAGATTTGAAGATAGGTTGATGAATCTCACTATAAATAAGAAAAAAATAAATAAATAGTGACGATTGGTTTGTGAAGAGGCAATGACATGAAGCTGATGAAACGAAGGGACGAGTGAAGACAAGAGTTACATACATTGATTGTTAAAAAAAAAAAAATAAATAAATAGGTAAATAAATAAAAGTATAAATTAATAGGCAGTTTTAAATGCATTGGTGAATCCGTATAGAACGTTAGTAATAAAGAAATACAGTAAATATTCACACACACACACACACACACACACACACACACACACACACACACACACCTGAAAAGTAAAAAAAGAAAAAAAAGGAGAAAAATATTATAAAACTGAGAAAAAAAAGTACTGCTGCAAAACAAACAGTACAAGGGTACATTAGAAACACACACACACACACACACACACACACACACACATGATAGCTTCTCCCATTAGTAAGAGGTAAATAGCCCCATTAAGCAGGCCCATTACCAACCTTTATTTACGATTTAGTCCAATACGAGTTACCCCTTCAAGAGAGAGAGAGAGAGAGAGAGAGAGAGAGAGAGAGAGAGAGAGAGAGAGAGAGAGAGAGAGAGAGAGAGAGGGGGGGAATGGTAGGGTAGAAAATTGTAGAAATGTAAGCAATGGAGGGAGGAAGGGCATCTCTCTCTCTCTCTCTCTCTCTCTCTCTCTCTCTCTCTCTCTCTCTCTCTCTCTCTCTCTCTCTCTCTCTCTCTCTCTCTCTCACTTGCATTAATATCCAACGCGCCTCTGCCTCTGACACTACTATTCTTCCTCCTCCTCCTTCTCCTCCTCCTCCTACTCCTCCTCCTCCTCCTCTTCTTCCTCGCCCTCATGTCTTCTAGCCACCATACTCTCTCTCTCTCTCTCTCTCTCTCTCTCTCTCTCTCTCTCTCTCTCTCTCTCTCTCTCTCTCTCTCTCCGAACCAGGCACTCTTGTAACTGTCTCTGCACTCTCTGTCCTTTTCTCCTCCTCCTCCTCCTCCTCCTCCTCCTCCTCCTCCTCCTCCTCCTCCTCCTCCTCTTCTGGGTGGTAAGAGCTTCGAATCCAAAAGACGCTTGACCTCTGTGACCTCTTTAAGGGCGCCGCAAGTCTTCCCCCGCCATCGCCAAAAGGATACAGAAAAACGCCTTGCAGAACACCCGCATGTTTTCTGAGACGGCACGAAATACGAAGCTTGAAAAAAAAAATAATAATAAATCAAATAAAAGACCTCGTTTAAAAAGTCTTCACGATACGAAAAAAAGAAAAAGAAAAAGTAAACGGAGAACATATAAATACAAAAAATAAATAAATGAATAAATAAATGGGGGGAAAATGGCACGAAATATGAAGATTGAAAAAAAATAAATAAATAAGTAGCTCTTTCAGGTATATATATATATAAAAAAAAAAAAACACATAAAACACCATCAGATTCAGAAAAAAATGAAAAAAAACACAAAACAAGGACGTTTTTTTTCTTTTAAATGGCTCGAAATATGGCGCTTTAAAAAATAGTTCCTTTAAAAGTCACAATACCTAAAGAAATGGCGCCTAGTCCCCTTCTCAGCCCCCTCCAGCCATGATCAGCCCCATCCAGACCTTGCCAGCCCATTTCCAGACCTTCTCAGCGCCCTCTAGCCCTTATCAGCCGCCTTCCAGCCCTTAACAGTCCTCCTTCACCATTTTCCTGCCCCCCTTCAGCCCATCCCAGCCCCGCCAACCATTACCAGTCCTCTTTCAGACCTTCTCAGCTCCCTTCCAGACCTTCCAGCCCTTCCCAGCCCCCTCCAGCAATTCCCAGCCCCTCCAGCCCTTCCCAGCCTCACCATCCCATCTCAGCTCCCTTCCAGGCCTTCCCAGCCCCCTCCAGCCCTGGTTTCCCTCACCTCCAGTCAGGGTCTTAGGGTAAATGGTCTGGCCTCGTCTCGACCTCGTATACAAGCCACTGAGGTCACTGGGAAACAAAGTGTAGCCAATAGCCATGTGTGTGTGTGTGTGTGTGTGTGTGTGTGTGTGTGTGTGTGTGTGTGTGTCAGTGGGTGGGTGGGGAAGAGAAAGAAACAGAGGACAAGAACAGGAGAGACAGAGATAGAGACAAAAAGAAAGAAAGAGATTAAAAAAAACAAGACTTATACAACGTTGATGGAGGGGAAATGTGTGTGTGTGTGTGTGTGTGTGTGTGTGTGTGTGTGTGTGTGTGTGTGTGTGTGTGTGTGTGTGTGTGTGTGTGTGTGTGTGTGTTTTGAAATGCAGAGTTCATGTGAGAGAGAGAGAGAGAGAGAGAGAGAGAGAGAGAGAGAGAGAGAGAGAGAGAGAGAGAGAGAGAGAGAGAGAGAGCGTTTTCGTCATTTCCGTTGACACTTATTCCTGTCCTTTATTTTTCCTTCGTTTTTTCCTTCAGTTTTTTTCCTCCACTTTTTATTATCTTTCTTCAAGTCTATATATATTTTTTTCCTTGCTTAACCTACTATTTTTTCCCCTTTTTTTTCATTTAACGCCTAGTTTTGCTTGTTTTTAGTGTCATAATCTCTCTCTCTCTCTCTCTCTCTCTCTCTCTCTCTCTCTCTCTCTCTCTCTCTCTCTCTCTCTCAGCAGAAGGCAATAGTTTTCAAGGCGGAGCAGATCAGCAAATTGTCCCAAGGTGCAGTGCGGCCCGCGAGGCTCAAACGTTCACACAGTGGTAACGTTTGGTTAGGTTCACTGCGGCCCGCGAGGCTCAAACGTTCACACAGTGGTAACGTTTGGTTAGGTTCACTGCGGCCCGCGAGGCTCAAACGTTCACACAGTGGTAACGTTTGGTTAGGTTCACTGCGGCCCGCGAGGCTCAAACGTTCACACAGTGGTAACGTTTTCAACACAAACGTTTACACTTCCCTGCACATTTTCACCACAAGCATACGGAACCACTGGACCTGAACCGTATCGGGTACCGGATTATGGGCCAAATATGTTTACCGGAACCGAATGCAAGGGTGAGTGAGTGTGAGAGAGAAAGAGAAAGTAAAAAGAAAGAAAGGTGATAGAAAATTGATATAAGAATTCTCTCTCTCTCTCTCTCTCTCTCTCTCTCTCTCTCTCTCTCTCTCTCTCTCTCTCTCTCTCTTCGATCTCTTCAATACGCCAATAAATCTCTTCATATCTCCATGTTACGCTCCCTCCTCCTCCTCCTCCTCCTCCTCCTCCTCCTCCTCCTCCTCCTCCTCCCCCCAAATATTTTTCTCTCCCTCTCTTCTTCCTCTTTTCCATTCCCGAGATGGAGAGATGGGGAGATGGAGGGGAGGAGATAAAAGCTGTGTTTGTGAGGAGAGGAATAACAGATAAATTCGGATGGTGAGAAGAGGAGGAGGAGGAGGAGGAGGAGGAGGAGGAGGAGGAGGAGGAGGAGGAGGAGGAGGAGGAAGAGGAGGTATACATTCTAGTGATGCAGTAAAGGAGGAAAGAGAAGGAAGAAGGATATATATATGAAAGGAAGACGAGGACGAGGAGGAGGAAGTGGAAGGAAGAAAGAAGGAAGAAGAAAGAAGGGAGAAGAGGAACAGGACGAAATAAAAGGAAGATAGCGAAGAGAAATGAGAAACAAAACAAAAGAAGTTTGTAAAGGACAGACGGACAGACAGACAGACAGACAAACAGACAGACGGACAGACAGACAGTGAAAGAAGAAAAAGAAAGGAGAGAACACCAAAAATGAAAGCTTAATATATATTTATCTTTTCACGTGGCAGAAAATAAAGAAAAAGATAAAAAAAAAGACACTTTGTTAATTATTTCACGTCAAAAATATTCCACCCTTTGTTTTCACAGGCGGATTTTTTTAAAGGGCAATTGTGAAAAATAAATAAATAAATAAATAAACAAATAAAATGCTATATTTCTTGCAACTTAAATACTGCCTCAAGTATTTAACCCTTCCTCGATGCCAGAATATTACTTTACTGAGTGTATTGTTGTTGTTGCTGTTGTTTAT
>NW_026973731.1:207500-210000 GCF_035594125.1 Scylla paramamosain
CTTCTTCTTCTTCTTCTTCTTCTTCTTCTTCCTCCTCCTCCTCCTCCTCCTCCTCCTCCTCTTCCTCTTCCTACTTTATCACGCGCATCACCAGTTATCATCTATATATCAGCTCCTCCTCCTCCTCCTCCTCCTTCTCCTCCTCCTCTTCGTCTTTCTTTAGTCAGGTGAATCTCTCTCTCTCTCTCTCTCTCTCTCTCTCTCTCTCTCTCTCTCTCTCTCTCTCTGAAAGCTTGAATTAATATGGGGAGAGAGAGAGAGAGAGAGAGAGAGAGAGAGAGAGAGAGAGAGAGAGAGAGAGAGAGAGAGAGAGAGAGAGAGAGAGAGAACCTGGTTACCTCAAACACTCGTCACATCAGACTGTATTTAATTAACACCAGTACAAACCTAATGCACCTAGGTAGGCCTATTGCAGCCTCTGTCAGCCTATCAGTATGCTAACATATGCAAAACTCTGCCCACAAACATTTTATCATCACATTTTCATATATTTTCTTTTTATTTTCATTGTTTTCCTCATTTTCCTATGCCAGAGATAGGAAAGGATGTATTTTAAGGAGTAATACTAAATTTATTTGTGTGTATTTCACTGTAAACACGTCCCAGTGACAATATATCATCAGATTCTCTCTTTTATTTTCCTTTTTACTGTTTTTATTATTTTTTTTTCATGGAATATAGAGAAAAAAATATTAGGAGTATATTATATTGTACTAACTATCTCTAACTACGCCTGTGTGTAGTTATTCATTACCTCAGCCATTATTTCCTTCATGAAGTGTGAAGTATGTGATAAAGTTCGCGTTATTACCTTTTGTTTTTTTCGTTTTTTTATTGATTTATTTTTTCTTATATTAATCTAAAGGAAGATTTATTGTTGTTAAATATTCATACTTACTACTACTACTACTCTCTCTCTCTCTCTCTCTCTCTCTCTCTCTGACGTCACCACACACACACACACACACACACACACACACACACACACACACACTGGTCATTATTAAGGGTAGTGGATGCTGTAAAGGCGTCTGTCTGTCTGTCTGTCTGTCTGTGTGTGTGTGTGTGTGTGTGTGTGTGTGTGTGTGTGTGTGTGTGTGTGTGTGTGTGTGTGTGTGTGTGTGTGTGCAGACTCGTCATCTCTTCATAGCTCATTTTTTTTGTTGTTTTTCCATTTGTGTGTGTGTTTGTTTGTTTGTGTTTCGCTCTTGGGTCGTGGTTAAGTTTCTCTCCCTCAACACACACACACACACACACACACACATAAAGGGAGGATAAAGGGGTGTTGTTAAATGAAGGTTTGGGGAGGAAAATTTACCCTCCTCCTCCTCCTCCTCCTCCTCCTCCTCCTCCTCCTCCTCTTCCTTCGCATCCTGCTCCCCACCCATCCTCTTCCTCCTCCTTCTCTTCCTTCTTTCCTTCCTTTTTCCTCCCTCCTCCACCTCCTACTCCGTCTCTTCCCTCATCCTCTTCTTCCTCGTTTCCCATCTCCCTATCTCGTCCCCTCCCTCTCCTCCCCATCACTTCCCATCTCCTCCCCTCCCGTCCTCCCCACCACTTCTCCTCTCCTCCCCTCCCCTCCTCCCCTCTGGTGTTCGTACAGCGCTAATTATCACCCCAGAGAGCAGCTGCTTCTCTCTCTCTCTCTCTCTCTCTCTCTCTCTCTCTCTCTCTCTCTCTCTCTCTCTCTCCCTTAATCTGTCCTTGGGCGAGGGATGAGGGAAGAAAAGGGGAGGAAGAGGAGGAGCAGGAGGGAAAAGGATTGAAGGAGATTAAATAATGATGAGAAGAGGAGAGAGAGAGAGAGAGAGAGAGAGAGAGAGAGAGAGAGAGAGAGAGAGAGCGCTAAGTGAATTATATAGAGAGGGGTGACCACTAATAGGATGGGGTGGGTTGGGCTACTGGCTTTGTGGTGAGCGGCTTGGCGGGGTGACGGGGAGTGGGGCGGCGCGGGTTCGATACCCTATGTTGGCCGAGAGGGGATTTAAATTGCTAATGTTCTCTATTTCACTGCAACTTACAAAATTAACAAAGAACACAACAACATAAGAGGCGGTGCAGGGAGCCATCAGGCCTACACGTGGCAGTCCCTCGGTAGTAGTAGTAGTAGTAGTAGTAGTAGTAGTAGTAGTAGTAGTAGTAGTAGTAGTAGTAGTAGCACAAGAGGCGGTGTAGGAAGCTATGAGGCCTACACGTGGCAGTCCCTCGGTAGTAGTAGTAGTAGTAGTAGTAGTAATAGTAGTAGTAGTAGTAGTAGTAGTAGTAGCACAAGAGGCGGTGTAGGAAGCTATGAGGCCTACACGTGGCAGTCCCTCGGTAGTAGTAGTAGTAGTAGTAGTAGTAGTAGTAGTAGTAGTAGTAGTAGTAGTAGTAGTAGTAGCACAAAAGGCGGTGTAGGAAGCTATGAGGCCTACACGTGGCAGTCCCTCGGTAGTAGTAGTAGTAGTAGTAGTAGTAGTAGTAGTAGTAGCACAAGAGGCGGTGTAGGAAGCTATGAGGC
>NW_026973731.1:232500-235000 GCF_035594125.1 Scylla paramamosain
GTGTGTGTGTGTCCTCTTTTCATTTAAACACCAGGGAACGGGACCACAGAGGCACAGGAGGTCAATTAAGGTGAGTTTAGTAGTGACAGGTAGCAGAGGTCTGGCTTCAACCTACGACACTACCTGGAAAACACTGGAAATACCTGGAAAATACTTGATACTTAATAGCAAAAGGGGAGAAGAGAAGAGAAAATAATGCTATTTATCATGGAATAGAGGCGGACACACACACACACACATACGCATACATATATATATAGACACACACACACATACACACACACACAGACAGACACAAACACACACACATACGCATACGCACAGCTGAAATTAATCCAGAAAATAGAAAAATAACCTTCACAACAACCACAAATAATAAGGAAAGACAGATAGCCAATCTTGTTTACATCTGAGACCCCCCCCCAGCCCTCCCGCGGCCGCCATGATGGATTGCCAGAGTCTACCCCGGGTTCCAATATTTTTTCTATTTTCTTAACTTATATATTTAGGCTTTTTAACTAAGATTTTATGGTTTGTAAAAATATTTGGTGGTGTTTTTAGTGTTTTGCGTGCGAGTGTTAAGGGAAACATGTCGATTATGAGGTTGTTTCAGCGTAAATAAGTGTTGCTGTTTGCCGTTAAATTTTTCATACTGCCAAACATGATTTTTTATTTCAGCAGCTAGGCAAGATTTTATGGGCTCAAAAAATCGTTTATTGTCTTTTAAATATGTTATGATGCTTTTGAGTGAAATAGGTGGACTTTTAGAGGGGTTTTAGACCCGTTGAACACTCAAAAAGTCGACATTTATAAATTATTTATTTATTTATTTCAGCTTCCGGTTAACTTCTGATTGTTTGTAAAAATAGTTTCGATTTTTTAAAGTGTATTGTGTTCGTGAGAAATGAGATTTGTGGATTTTGGAATGTATTTTTTTATCGCGTTTGTTCGAACACTTTTTCATATAGTTATTTAAATATAGCTTTATTATTACTGAAGCTTGGAATATTTTTATATGTCCAGAATTAATTTAAAATTATGCCCTTTCATAATATGTAAAGCATTCCGGCCTAGCTCCATTTTTGCGAGGGGTCATTTTCAAAATCATTTGCGCAACGTAAATATGGCGGACGTGACGTCATCAGCCGCCTTCATCCGGGGACCGAGACCCTGGACCTTCCCTCCTCCCAGTGCCCTTCCATCAGTATTTAGTGTTATTTCCTATATTTTCCAGCTGTTTTCATGCATAGAGAAGAATAGAAAGAGGAGGAAAGAAGGAGAAATGAAGAAGAAGGAGGAGGAAAAAGAAGAAGGAAAGGAAGGAGGAAGAGGAGAAGGAAAAGAAGAAATATTAAGAAGACAATATTTTCACTGAATTTCCAGCGTTTTAAAGGTAAGCAAATGTAGTAGTAGTAGTAGTAGTAGTAGTAGTAGTGGTGGTGGTGGTGGTGGTGATGTAGAAGCCTTGTAATATAAGATGAAGTGTTTTGAGTTAAATAAGCAATTTTTTTTTCTATCCATTTTTTAATGTTTTTGGTGTTTTGGAAGCAAATTATATGTTTTTTTCGGTGTTTTTGTGTAGAAGTAAGTGTTTCTTGGGTGTTTCGAAAGGAGAATGTGTTTTTTTAAGTGTTTTTTGGCTGGAAAAGTGTGTTTTTGGGTGTTTTAAAAGGAAATTAAGTGATTTTTAGTGTTTTTTTGGGTATAAATTAGTGTTTTTTTGGGTGTTTTGAAAGGAAAATTGTGCTTCTGGATGTTTTTGGGGAGGAAAAATGTGTTTCTAGGTGTTTCTGGTGTGTGTGTGTGTGTGTGTGTGTGTGTGTGTGTGTGTGTGTGTGTGTGTGTGTGTGTGTGTTGCCTTGTCTTTCGTTGTACATATGCTTATGCAGTGTGTGTGTGTGTGTGTGTGTGTGTGTGTGTGTGTTGCCTTGTCTTTCGTTGTACATATGCTTATGCAGTGTGTGTGTGTGTGTTTGTGTGTGTGTGTTGCCTTGTCTTTCGTTGTACAGATGGTGATGCAGTGTGTGTGTGTGTGTGTGTGTGTTGAAAATGTTCGCAAGATGATATATAAATCTTTTATTTACAACCACAAAATGGTGAGTAATGTTGAGAAGGAAGAAGAAAGGAAGATTATGAGGAAGAAGAGGAGGAAGAAGAGGAGGAATAGGATTTAAATGAAGGAAAATAACAGGGACAAAGTTTTAAATCCTATTATTCGTTATTTCTTTCTTTATTCAGTATTTCCTTATTCCTTTCTTCATTTTCGTTTACTTCCTCCTCTTATCCCTTTTCTGCCAGAGGAGGAAGAGGAAGAAAGGAGGATGAGGGTGAGGAAGACGAGGAAGAGGAAGAGGATTAAATTTATTGCATTTTTCTTAGACAGTCCTCAGGATGTCAACATTGTATAATGGTACAGTGTTGAGACAGGGACGGTCGCGTTATAATTCACTAATTGAGGTTACTTTTGATAAATAAACAACTAGTACGGAGTCTTTTAAGT
>NW_026973731.1:240000-280000 GCF_035594125.1 Scylla paramamosain
TCCACGCACGCACTCACGCCCACCTCCACGCACGCACTCACGCCCGCCTCCACGCACTCACGCCTGCGTCCACGCACGCACTCACGCCCGCGTCCACGCACGCACTCACGACCACCTCCACGCACGCACTCACGCCCGCCTCCACGCACGCACTCACGCCCGCCTCCATGCACTCACACGCCTGCCTCCATGCACTCACACGCCCGCCTCCATGCACTCACACGCCCGCGTCCACGCCCTCAAACGCCCGCGCCCACACACACACACAAGCCCGCTCCCACACATACACTTACGCCCGCGCCCACACATACACTTACGCCCGCGCCCACACACTCACGCCCGCTCCCACACACTCACACGCACATAAACACGAATTCATTCAACCATTAGAATGCTCATGCACTCAAAAATCTGGTGACGACACACTCAAAAATCTGGAGACACTCACACACACACACACACACACACACACACACACACACACACACACACACACACACACACACACACACACACACACACACACACACACACACATTAACCTTCTAAATTTACATTAAACTTGTCTATTAATGCTTTGTTGTATTAAACCAGATTTTTCTTTTATTTTTTTATCAATTCAGCTCGAAGTTGGATTTCTAATACTTATTTTCCTAATTTGTTATTCATGTGATATATATATTTTTTTTTCTTGTACTGTTTTATTTCCTCGTATATTTTTCTAAAGTGGGTTTCAAAAACGTATCTCTGGAACCATAAACTGACTTTGAATAGCAATAATAAACTTCGAAGGTGTGAGCAGAAAGTTTTAAATTATTATTCTTTTCAAATTGTAAGTTATTCATAAGTTTATCCTCGAGATTATATTTTCACTTCTCCAGGATCAAGCTGATTCTTTCCTCGCCTCTCCTGTCTTTCCTACTCACAATGTCGCTACCCTTCTGCAATATTAAATTTGATGACAACTATAGATTTCGTGTGCTTTACATTTATAGGGGTGACTTAACAAAGGCTCTCTCTCTCTCTCCCACAGGCTCCTCCTTGGCCAATCAGCACCGAGGCAGAGTTGATTGATATACTGGTGTGAATTCAGCTGCCTCCTCGCTGTTCCCGTTGCCAGGATACCATGTGATCGAGGCAGTGTTGGGGAAGGTGAAATTATGCATCAGGTTCGTCTTTTAAACTTCTAATATGTATATAATGTCGTGCTATTGAAATTTATGATGCCATGCGAATTTCAATCATCCTTCAAATATAATTGGGAAGTATTTATTTAAGGCACATTTTTCAGTTTCTTGTCTGTCATACTGCTATGCTTTTTCAAGTTTCCTTTCTTGAATGTGACTGAACTTTTGACGCAATTCACACAAAATATCGACACATTTCTTGCATAGTGCATTGTACTTTTCAAACTTGCCCGGTTTTTTCGTATCATGTTTGTCCAGTCATAGTCTTTTAGGCAACCAATCCCCAAACATCTCATACTAAGAATCTCGGCACCTTTTCCACGCCTCATTCTTTTCAAAGGTTGTTTTGTAATGAATCAATTATCAAACCTTAAGGATCTCAGCACATACAAGCTTCATGTGTCTAGGAGCTAATGGTCTTTTTTTCTTGCAGGTGTGACGTGTGCTGCTTCACTCCATCCCATGAACAGTTGCCCACAGCAATCTCTACCACATCAGGCCTGACATACTTCATTGTGATCAGGGAGTCGAGTTTCATCAGGAAGAGAGGCTGTGTCACTACCTGTAAGCCTGACGAGGTGTTAGTTAAGTCAAGGAGCGTCATCAGGAAGAGGGGCTGAGTCTTGCTTCCTGTAAGCCTGACAAGAGGAGTCAAGGAATTTTTCATTGCAATCAAGGAAGAGTCAAGTTGTAAGAAGATTGTAAGGCAAGAATTTTAAGCAGGAATAATTGTCAAGCAGTCAACAGCAGGAAGAATGCAGCGAGAAAAGGCTACAAGAGTTTTCAAGTAAGAAGATTGTAAGGCAAGAATTTTAAGCAGGAAAAAGTAAGGTAAGAATTTTAAGGAATAATTGTCAAGCAGTCAACAGCAGGAAGAATGCAGCGAGAAAAGGGTACAAGAGTTTTCAAGTAAGAAGATTGTAAGGCAAGAATTTTGAGCAGGAAGGATATTGTTATGCAGTTTAGCAGCAGGAAGTGTCCCTTCAAGCTGTTGGTGGGAGTGACAAGCATCCTTCAGGACTTGCAAAGGCTGAAGTCCTCAACACTAGTCTCACTCAAGTTGACACAGGAGCTCTCTGACACAAGGAAAACAAATCATTTATCCTATTGTGTATTTATTAAACTTTTGTGATTAAACAATATATATATTATTATCTTGTACATACTTAGGGAATGATTAAACAATAATGATTTATTAAACAATATCTATATTATCTTGTACATACTTAGGGAATTATACTAACAAGTTGCAAATAAACAAGCTTTCTGGTGTAACAGTTCATGCTTCCTCAGAAACTTTGGCAATGTGATTTAAACAAATATATTTAATCATCTTGTTCATACTTGTGGAATTGTGGAATTATATACAAATCTTTTTACAAATTGCAAAACAAATTGCAAATAAGCTGCTTTCTGATGTAACCAGTTCATAGCCCTGATAAAAAAAAAAAAAATGGAAGCAAAAAATACTAAACAATTGATCCTCTGGTCAAAAAAAAAAAGCCAGGATTGGCCCATTTTTGGTTGTAAAACTTGCACACAGAAGCCCTGTCCGAGCGACTCTGGTGTCGCTCGGACAGGGCTTCTGTGTGCAAGTTTCGCCTTAAACTTAGCCAAAAAAGGGCCAATCCTGGCTTTTTTTTTTTTTTGACCAGAGGATGATCTATATTGCATCTATTGTTTTGGGTCCTATTTATTTTATTTATTTACTTGGGGATGCATGAATTGTTTACCACCAATATATAAATTTAGTTTACCCAAGCACATTCTGTAATTTTATCAAACTATATAATTCACATGAGAATGATACTCACAAATTTATTTATTGCCAAAGACACAAAGCAAAGCACCCTAGACTACTACACTGGAGACAGCTGGCAGATCTGGCTTGCAAGATTTACACTGAAGCAGGCAACACATCAGGCTGCACCACCAGGAAGAGAGGACACCAAACACTGGCTGCAGACACCTTCACATCAGCCCTGCAATGAGGCACCACCAGGCACAGAGGACACCAAACACTGGCTGCAGACACCTTCACATCAGGCCCTGCAATGAGGCACCACCACTGGCTGCAGACACCTTCACATCAGCCCTGCAATGAGGCACCACCAGGAAGAGAGGACACCCACCACTGGCTGCAGACACCTTCACATCAGGCCCTGCAATGAGGCACCACCAGGCAGGCACAGAGGACACCAAACACTGGCTGCAGACACCTTCACATCAGCCCTGCAATGAGGCACCACCACCAGGCACAGAGGACACCAAACACTGGCTGCAGACACCTTCACATCAGCCCTGCAATGAGGCACCACCAGGAAGAGAGGACACCCACCACTGGCTGCAGACACCTTCACATCAGCCCTGCAATGAGGCACCACCAGGAAGAGAGGACACCCACCACTGGCTGCAGACACCTTCACATCAGGCCCTGCAATGAGGCACCACCAGGCAGGCACAGAGGACACCAAACACTGGCTGCAGACACCTTCACATCAGCCCTGCAATGAGGCACCACCAGGCACAGAGGACACCCACCACTGGCTGCAGACACCTTCACATCAGGCCCTGCAATGAGGCACCACCACTGGCTGCAGACACCTTCACATCAGCCCTGCAATGAGGCACCACCACTGGCTGCAGACACCTTCACATCAGGCCCTGCAATGAGGCACCACCAGGCACAGAGGACACCAAACATTGGCTGCAGACACCTTCACATCAGCCCTGCAATGAGGCACCACCACCAGGCACAGAGAACACCAAACATTGGCTGCAGACACCTTCACATCAGGCCCTGCAATGAGACACCACCAGGCACAGAGGACACCAAACACTGGCTGCAGACACCTTTACATCAGGCCCTGCAATGAGGCACCACCAGGCAGGCACAGAGGACACCAAACACTGGCTGCAGACACCTTCACATCAGCCCTGCAATGAGGCACCACCAGGCAGGCACAGAGGACACCAAACACTGGCTGCAGACACCTTCACATCAGGCCCTGCAATGAGACACCACCATCACCACCAGCCTTGATTGCACAGACAGAAGACAAAACCTCTGCAAATAAATACATAAATAATGCAACTTGGGCAAACTAGTTATGAAGAATGAGATTATTTCTGCATCACACACACACTAATTCCTCACTCATGCAAACTCTTATTCCCACAAACTTTTCACTCCCTCCCCTGGCCTAACAGGTGCCTCAGACAGTCCTTTAACACCCTACAAGAATTTCACATCTATTTCTCTCCTATATCCATGAATTCCCCAAAATTAGTCTCATATTTAACCCAATACTTTCACATGCACATCGCAATAACAGAACTCTCCTCTTATTTCACAGTGATCATTGAAAATCATTCCTTCTCTCTCTCCATTAATACTTCACAACACACCTCACTGACAAGACTCACTCACACCTGTCAGGACTCACACTTAACAGGAGCTAACATCTGCTTATCCAGCCATCTGTTGCTCCTCTTACAGTCTTGTACCACTATTTTCAGTGTTACTGCTCTTGTAATCGTGGTTAAGTGCATGCCTCCCCTCCTCCAACTCCTTCACAAAACGTTAATCTTATTCCTCTTATCCACACACAAACACACATACACACACACCCAACAATGCTATAATGTTGAAATTCCCCTATCCAAAATTCCTGGGACCAAAATTGCTGCAGATTTCAAATTTTCCCAGTTTTTTTCTAAATATTTCTATATGAATTTATAAAATGGGACAGCTTGGGGTTGGCATCAAGCTTTACATATACTTTCAATGTGGCTTTACAATGGCCACACAGAATATTACAGTGCATGACAGCACACCCACAGAACAAAGGCTTCACTGCTCAAAAAAATAGTAAATTATCACCCATGGCAACTCTCGTGCCCTGAAGATGCCAAGTTCAGCCCTTTAATCACAGACAGACTGCCAGACACAGTAGAGGGGAAGGTCTCTCCTGTACTTCCCTGCCTGTGTCCCCCTTACTGCTACACTCTCATTTCACAGCTCACATTTAATTCTTGCATTATAACGGGTGCTGTCAAGCTTAACAAAGGGAAGAGTGCTGTGATAGGCCTTGTTTGAGAGGGCTTTGTAGTTGTAAGACTGGACGGGAGACAGCAAGATCAACGACAGCCATGACACAGATGGCCAGGGATGCACTGACACAAGGCACAGCTGTCACTCCGAAGAGGAAGAAAGGCTCTTGGTGAAAAAGGAAAGCAGATACAAGAATATTAAGCTGATGGGATGTATATATTGTAAAAACTGATTAGCTGCACCCTCTTTTAGTCAGAAGAAGCTTGTGAGTTGCAGGGTAGCAGAGAGACAGCTGTTCCAATCACTGAGCACCCTTTGCCAACTGTGTGACAGCTGCTTCCAATCTTCCCAGCTTCCTTCCAGTCTGACAGTTACTGATCCCTTCTTGAACAACCACAATCACAACACTTATGAGAAGAATTAAATTGTAGCAAGGGGGAAGCAAGCAGATAAAGTTGTAGCAAGGGGGAAAACAAGCAGATTAAGTTGTAGCAAAGGGGAAACAAGGAAATTAAGTTGTAGCAAGGGGGGAAACAAGCAGATTAAGTTGTAGCAAAGGGGAAACAAAGAAATTAAGTTGTAGCAAGGGGGGAAACAAGGAAATTAAGTTGTAGCAAGGGGGGGAACAAGCAGATTAAGCTGTAACAAGGGGGAAACAAGCAGGGCAGTGTGTGAAAGACATCTCCCACTAAGCTTGACTTATTGTCAGTGTCAAGGATTCAAAAGCTGAGCATAGCATCTTGAGAGCACACAAGTCAGAGATATGGGACCTCAACAGTACAAATAACACAATATTCACCTGACTGTTGGTTCCTGAAAGACTCCAGTGAGGTGTGACTGTTGCTCCTCATTAACGGAAGTCTCCCAAGGCCTCTTCCGCTTGCTATCCACAGTACCACCTGAGGGAAACACACACACACAATCAACACTGCAGCATTACACAGCATGGGAGGCACGACAGGGTACACTGATATGCACATTCTAGAAAGGAAAAGAACTAAAGGAGTAGACTGTGCCATTTCTACACAGTAAATGTTGGTCTGGGAGTCAGGCAAGATGTGAGTAGTAGTAGTAGTAGTAGTAGTAGTAGTAGTAGTAGTAGTAGTAGTAGTAGTAGTAGTAGTAGTAGTAGTAGTTTTAATCCCTCAAACAACAGTCCTATTGCTTTAATTTCCTGCCTATCTAAAGTTTTTGAATCTATCCTCAACAGGAAGATTCTTAAACATCTATCACTTGACAACCTTCTATCTGATCGCCAGTATGGATTCCGTCAAGGCCGCTCTACTGGTGATCTTCTGGCTTTCCTTACTGAGTCTTGGTCATCCTCTTTTAGAGATTTTGGTGAAACTTTTGCTGTTGCCTTGGACATATCAAAAGCTTTTGATAGAGTCTGGTACAAAGCTTTCATTTCCAAACTACCCTCCTACAGTTTCTATCCTTCTCTCTGTAACTTCATCTCAAGTTTCCTTTCTGACCGTTCTATTGCTGCTGTGGTAGACGGTCACTGTTCTTCTGCTAAATCTATTAACAGTGGTATTCCTCAGGGTTCTGTCCTGTCACCCACTCTCTTATTATTCATTAATGATCTTCTAACCCATACTTCTTGTCCTATCCACTCCTACGCTGATGACATCACCCTGCACTTTTCCATGTCTTTTCATAGACATCCAACCCTTCAGGAAGTAAACAGTTCACACAGGGAAGCCACAGAACGCCTCACTTCTCATCTCTCTAAAATTTCTGATTGGGGCAGAGCAAACTTGGTATTGTTCAGTGCATCAAAAACTCAATTCCTCCATCTATCAACTCAACACAGTCTTCCAAACTATCCCCTCTTCTTCAATGACACTCAACTGTCCCCCTCTTCTACACTGAACATCCTTGGTCTGTCCTTTACTTATGATCTAAACTAGAAACTTCACATTTCATCTCTAGCTAAAACAGCTTCTGTGAAGTTAGGCGTTCTGAGACGTCTCCACCAGTTTTTCTCACCCCCAGCTGATGACTCTGTACAAGGGCCTTATCCGTCCATGTATGGCAATCCATGTATGAAGAGTTATAAGGAAAGAACTTACTTATTAATGGTTACACTTGCAATAACACAATACCATGCCCAACACCTCACAGTCACTTGATCGAAGCCAACACCTCACAGTCACTTGATCGAAGCCAACACCTCACAGTCACTTGATCGAAGCCAACACCTCACAGTCACTTGATTGAAGGCAACACCTCACAGTCACTTTATTGAAGCCAACACCTCACAGTCACTTTATTGAAGCCAACACCTCACAGTCACTTGATTGAAGGCAACACCTCACAGTCACTTTATTGAAGGCAACACCTCACAGTCACTTGATTGAAGGCAACACCTCACAGTCACTTTATTGAAGGCAACACCTCACAGTCACTTGATTGAAGGCAACACCTCACAGTCACTTTATTGAAGCCAACACCTCACAGTCACTTGATTGAAGGCAACACCTCACAGTCACTTGATTGAAGCCAACACCTCACAGTCACTTGATTGAAGGCAACACCTCACAGTCACTTGATTGAAGCCAACACCTCACAGTCACTTGATTGAAGGCAACACCTCACAGTCACTTGATTGAAGCCAACACCTCACAGTCACTTGATTGAAGGCAACACCTCACAGTCACTTGATTGAAGGCAACACCTCACAGTCACTTGATTGAAGGCAACACCTCACAGTCACTTGATTGAAGGCAACACCTCACAGTCACTTGATTGAAGCCAACACCTCACAGTCACTTGATTGAAGGCAACACCTCACAGTCACTTGATTGAAGCCAACACCTCACAGTCACTTGATTGAAGCCAACACCTCACAGTCACTTGATTGAAGGCAACACCTCACAGTCACTTGATTGAAGCCAACACCTCACAGTCACTTGATTGAAGGCAACACCTCACAGTCACTTGATTGAAGCCAACACCTCACAGTCACTTGATTGAAGCCACTCACTAGCTGACCAACTCATCTCAGCTTCAAGGCAACTCAATCTGGAAATAACAGACAATGGAAACAGGTGGGGCTTTTAATCTTCAAGGGACACGTTAAAAATCCTTTGTCAAACCAACAGTAGTGAATAATTCAGTCCCAGATTGTTAGAGAAATGCAAGTCAAAACAGTGAAGTGTAAACAGCAGGTAATTGTTGGTGTCACTGTGCCTGCCATTCAGTGGAAGGAGAGATAAATAAGTTGTCAATGTCCCTTCTACACAAATAAAAAAAACAGTACATTTATGCACACTGCTGCTAATCAATTTATTCTCCCTCAGCAACACTGCATTATATTCAACACCTGCTCACTAACTACTGTCTGTAAGTGAATCACTGAAACTACACACATCACTATTATCATTCTCTCTCTTTCTCTCTCTCTCTTTCTCTTTCAGAAGTATTTATACAACACAGTAAGTACTAGTAACACCTTGACTTGTTCTGCTTTGATCAATTGTTACGTGATACTGCCTCCACTATTTCAGCTTTTACTGTGTGGGTGAACAGTGGATCTTCCTGAGGCAGTGGTGGAGCAGGTGTTTCACTCTTGACACTGTGGGAGCAAAGATTGTCTTCCTTGCGATATACTACACAGTCAATGTATTGCCTCCACACACAGCAACACTGTTCTTCTGTTCCTCCAAACTTTGAGTTTCCTCACTACAGAATCCTTCAGAATAAGCTCCAAGATTTGCTGAGGTGTTCCCACAAGGATCTTCCTTGGCTTTGTCAGCTTGCAGTCTCTCAAGGGCCTCAGTCAAGATTGTCCTCCAGGCCTGGCCACATGCTGCCTGTCTCCAAGGACACACCTACTCATTTCACTGATATAAGCAACCTTTTCAAAGCCCATCAGAGCATTTTCCATTTCTGACAACAAGCAATATTTAGTGGGCTCCTAAACACACACACACACACACACACACACACACACACACACACACACACACACACACACACACACACACACACAAACCTGCAGGAATTTGTCTTACCCTTAGCCAGTACTCATCTTACACATATAAACAGCAGATAGCACACCTAGAGTGGTCACCACTTCCTGTGAGTGGCAGTGCACAGCTGTTTTCAGTATGAGTGGAAGGTCCACTGTCACACAGTCTTGTGACAGCCTGGACTGGACACTTGCTGAGCAGCTCTGGAACCTTCAGGGAGGTTTACTGCAAACCTGCACACTGAAAGAAAATGCAGTTTGAGTAAATGTACATATTATTATATAGAGACAAAACTGTAGTGAGTTATCTAAGGAACTTATGACAATGGTACAGAAGAATTACAAAGATATTACATGGTCCAAGCCTTCAATTCAAAGTAAGTGCTTCAGATTTACATAAACAATTCAGACAGCTTCTAAAATCTACATAAACAATTCATGCAGCTTCTAATTCCATCATTGAGCGTCATCAGCCGTTGGTCCTGGGTTGGCTGACAGTCGTCCCCAAGTGACACACCTGGCTCACTCAACCCCACGTGCTTCATGGCTCTGTCTGTCTCACCCCTCCACACCTGGCTCACTCAACCCCACGTGCTTCATGGCTCTCTGTCTGTCTCACTCCTCCACACCTGGCTCACTCAACCCCACGTGCTTCATGGCTCTGTCTGTCTCACCCCTCCACACCTGGCTCACTCAACCCCACGTGCTTCATCGCTCTGTCTGTCTCACCCCTCCACACCTGGCTCACTCAACCCCACGTGCTTCATTGCTCTGTCTGTCTCACTCCTCCACACCTGGCTCACTCAACCCCACGTGCTTCATCGCTGTCTGTCTGTCACTCCTCCACACCTGGCTCACTCAACCCCACGTGCTTCATGGCTGTCTGTCTGTCACTCCTCCACACCTGGCTCACTCAACCCCACGTGCTTCATTGCTGTCTGTCTGTCACTCCTCCACACCTGGCTCACTCAACCCCACGTGCTTCATCACTTTGTCTGTCTGTCTGTCTGTCTGTCTGTCTCACTCCACACCTGGCTCACTCAACCTCACGTGCTTCATCGCTCTATCTGTCTCACTTCACATTCTTACATGCCATTCTAAACCCTCTCCATTTCTGACAATCATACTTCAGTCACTCTCAACTGTTCAAAAGCCCAACTAGTTTCCAAGCCGCTCTTTACTACCACCCTAACACACCTGTTCCCTCAACTGCTACTCCTAACATTCCACACCGCCACAATGTTGCCTCTCACTGCCGCAATGTTGCATATCTAGCTGTCTTCTACTGCTATTTTCATGGTAACTGCTCTTCTGATCTTGTTAACTGCATGCCTCCCCTCCTTCTGCGGCCTCGCTGCACAAGATTTTCTTCTTTCTCTCACCCCTATTCTGTCCACCTCTCTAATGCAAGAGTTAACCAGTATTCTCAATCATTCATCCCTTTCTCTGGTAAACTCTGGAACTCCCTGCCTGCTTCTGTATTTCCACCTTCCTATGACTTGAATTCCTTCAAGAGGGAGGTTTCAAGACACTTATTCATCAACTTTTGACCACTGCTTTGACCCTTTTATGGGACTGACATTTCAGTGGGCATATTTTTTTATTGGATTTTTGTTGCCCTTGGCCAGTGTCACTCCTACATAAAAAAAAAAAAAAAAAAAAAAAAAAAAAAAAAAAAAAAAAAAAAAAAAAACAGAAATTATATTAGAAATTATTAGAAATTAGATAAGTTACCTGAAATGTAATTAGATTGATCAGTTATTTTTCTGGCTGACATTGCTTTTGGAAGGTGGCACTTAAGATATGTGAATGCTGTATCTAGATATAAACAAACATTCACAAACACTCATTCCATTATGTGTCTGTCATTAGGCCCTCAAATAAACAACAAATTAAGTGAAAATTTCCCTTCCTGGCTTGCGCTCTTGTTGCTCTGAGTTGTAGCAGCAGTGACGTGTGGCACCCAGGATGAAGGTGTCTGCAGGGTGGTCTGTGTCAGGGTGATGATGGCACACAGCACCAGCAACACCATGACAGCTCAAGCATCCTGTTGAAATTATCACATTTTTAAATGGTGAAAGGTGAAGGAAAAAGCTGTCTCCATGGAATGTGGAAGTACACAACAACAACTCTGAAAGATTTCTTACAATAATAAGTCATCATTCATTGTATCCTTTTTTGTTGGCCACAAGATTATCATACAAATTTTCCATAGACATCTGCAAATTGGTACCTCTAGCTGTTATTAAATATGATATTAAGTTTGATGAATGTATTGATTTCATTTTACATGAAAGTTGTTGATTGCAAAAAAAAATAATAACCAAAATATATTTTGACTTTTACTTTACAATGCCTTAACTGTTTGCTTTTAAAAAATTATGTAGATTTATTTTCTCATTTTAAAACTTATAGTCTAGACAACTAACTGGCCTTAAATTTTTGTGATATACAAATAAAGTAAGAAAGAGAGCACATTTCACTAACACTCAAGGTGAAGTGTCCACCAATGATGGTGAAGGAGGTACACATGTAAACTCCAGTCTGACCAATGACCAACACAATTTGTCCAGCTGCATGTCTCCATCGGGCACAAACTCCACCTCCCGCATCTGTGTCATGCCCACCACCACCGTCACCGTGGCAACACTGAAAAGTGGAATCTTATCACTCACACTGTTACAAAAAATATACTCCAATATGTATATAAATGGATTACTATTCCCAATGTTAAAAATTCTTTAGCTAATCTTACTTTGATATTTTGCATCCAATATTAACTACAATTTTTTCCTATGACATTTTCCAACTACATTTAAAGCCTTTCACTGTGAAACAAAACAATTAGCAGCATCAGAAGCAATGCATGCAGTCTCCTTCATAACCATCTACAAGACGTAAAGTTGGCATTGAAAAAGAATACATTTTGCAATTTCTTCCCAGTTCTAAGACTGGATGTGGCTGTAGAATGAATAAAGATGTCTTGAGAGTGACTGGATCATTAAAATCCCCCATAATTATGCAATTATTAACGCAACAAATGTCCGCAATGAGGTCATAAAGTTTTTTTATCCATAGCAGGTGACTGGACTAGAGGATGATAGACGAGACCTAATGTTATTTTACAAGATTTATTTTCTACCTGGATGAAAGTGAAGTCTATATTAGCAATGGTTGGGGTCGGGAGTAAATGAGCATGAACATTGGCTTCCCTATGTGAAGGTGTTAATTTTCATATTTATTGAGAGAGAGAGAGAGAGAGAGAGAGAGAGAGAGAGAGAGAGAGAGAGAGAGAGAGAGAGAGAGAGAGAGAGAGAGAGAGAGAGAGAGAATCAAGCCATTTGAAGTACATTTTTAGTCCCTTTATTTACACCATATTCTCTCTCTCTCTCTCTCTCTCTCTCTCTCTCTCTCTCTCTCTCTCTCTCTCTCTCTCTCTCTCTCTCTCAATAAATATGAAAACTAACACATTAACATAGGGAAGCTAATTTTAAAGACTCCTTAAATGAAACAGTAGTCTGACCCCTTCTGCTCTCTCTCTCTCTCTCTCTCTCTCTCTCTCTCTCTCTCTCTCTCTCTCTCTCTCTCTCTCTCTCTCTCTCTTTCCACCTAAACACGTTAAGTATTTTGGCACATAAAGCTGTTGCTGTTGCCTTGTGTTTACAGCGTGGTCATTGACATCACACACTCTTGGTAGAGTGGCTATTTACACTAGCAAGAGTGTGTGATGTCAACGACCACGCTGTAAACACAAGGCAACAGCAACAGCTTGACGTGCCAAAATACTTAACGTGTTTAGGTGGAAAGTCCCTTACAGTAGCAGGACCTTGTCTTTGGAATAGTCTCCCGTCTGATGTACTTATGTCAAATTCTTGTAGCTCGTTTAAACGACGTCTGATGGCACACTTAAGACATCAACAATTTCAGTTGTAATTCTTTTAACTATTTTAAAGGTATTGTATTTCAAATGTTTAATTGTCTTTGCTTTAGTTTTAATTGCTTTTATATATATTCTTTTCTTTTCATGCAATGTTTTACAGTTTTACTCTAAATTATAATCTTTTAGTGATAAATTTTCATCTTTTAATTTGTACGCTTTTCTTGATCTATTGTATTTCACTTTTGTGTGTGTGTGTGTGTGTGTGTGTGTGTGTGTGTGTGTGTGTGTGTGTGTGTGTGTGTGTGTGCTATGCGTGTGTGTATGTGTATTTCATTGTGTATATGCGAGTATGTATATGTGTATACATGTATAAGTGTGTAATCGAATACATATGCATATAGTACTTACATCTAACTAGTTTTCTGTGTTAATAATCTCTATTTATAAGATGTTAAAGAATAACCATTGTATAATGGAAATAAATTCTGATTCTGATTCTGATTTTCTCTCTCTCTCTCTCTCTCTCTCTCTCTCTGGTGGAGTTGGCAAGGTACCATCTCTGTCCCCGCCATTGTCTCTCGTGACTTCAAGACGCCTCACTGTAACCTAACTTAATCTCACCTCACCTAAACTAACCTAACCTCACCTAATGTAATCTAACCAAACCTCACCTCACCTAACCTAATCTAACCTCACCTCACCTAACCTAACCTAACCTAATCTAACCTAACCTCACCTCCTCTCATCTAACCTAATAATTCCTCACCTAACGTAACTTAACTTCTTCACTTATGCTAGTTTAACCTAATGCAACCTTTGCTAACTCAATTACCTTAACTAACCTAAATTAATCTGCTATAACTTAACATGATCTAATGTAACCTATGTCATCCAAATCTTAGTTTCATCTAATCTAATCTAACCTATGCAAGTTAATGTAAATTCATCTAATATAACCTAAACTATGCTAGTCTAACCTATCCTTAACTTACCTAACCTAACTTAACCTAACCTAACCTTACTTAGCCTTACAATCTAACACACTTCAACTTACATAGCCTAGCCTAACCTAACCTAACCTAAACTATGCTAGTCTAACCTATCCTTAACTTACCTAACCTAACGCACTATCTTAACCTAACCTAACCTAACCTTACTTAGCCTTACAATCTAATACACTTCAACTTACATAGCCTAACCTACTAACTTAAAATACTAACTATAAATACTAATACTAACTTAATACTAACTTAAAACCTACCTATGCTTATATCACTTCTATATCCTCCTCCTCCTCCTCTTCCTCTTCCTCTTCCCTAACACAGTGACTCAGCGAAGCCAAGAAAACACGTAATTTCTGAATACTATCTTTAAGAGGTTCACCCAGTCAGCCCTCTTCCTCCTCCTCCTCTTTCCTGACCTCCATCCTCCCTTCTTTACTCACGTGTCTCTCCCTCCCTACACACACACACACACATACACACACACACAGAGGGTCTCACAAGGGTAATACACACACACACACCCAACCAGTCACCCACACCCACCCACATACATGTACACACGGACGCACACAGCCTGTCACCCTTACGTCAAACAGCTTACACCCTTCTATTCCCTGTCACTCATTCATCACACATACCCAGTCTCTCTCATCTTCTACTCTGTTAAATAACCAGTTAACACTCCCAGCCTACTCCCAGTCCCCCTAGCCGGCCGGTTACTCTCTCATTAGGAGCATGACCCTAAAAAACAAGTGACATAGGGCGGCGGTCAGAGAGAGGTAGCCTGGTCTGCCTACGGGAATCGAAAGCGTTTGTTTGGGTACGGTTTAAAGGGACGAAGGTTTAAAGGGACAGTCTCTGCGTGCGTGTGTTTGGTCAAATGCTGAATACTCACGCCTGGTTCGTCATATAGCCACATGGTCAGGCACAGATCACTCCTCCACGACACACACACATACAAACACACAAAAACACTAACTAGTAACTGTACCTTTAGTTTCGTCTGCTCTCAAAATATTCCTCCATTACTAATGTAACCCACATTCCCTAGTGGTATACTTTCCTCGGAACACCCATATTTTTAAGAGCTTTTTATCCACCATATATGTCTCGGTTAACTCTGATCTTGGCTGGAAATTAAACTATATTGTATCAGTGTGGCCATCTTGAGGTCCCGGATGAAATGGCGAGCTGGGATTGGCTGTTCACGACCCGTTGTCATGGTGATGGTAGATGCCATTCACTTGACAGCTCATATTTTCTCGCTATTGAAAGGAGTTTATTAGAGCGTAACTGAAGCGTGTAAAGGCATCATTCCGCACTATACTATTAAGATATTGTAGTTCTGAAGTGTTCCTAGGGTTAGTAGGCTTGGATAAGGAGTATAACACAATTTAGATGGTGTGAAGAGCGGATGTTTTCGCGCGAAATTCAAACAATTCCAGCCTCAGATATGATTACGTATGACTTAAGATATTGTAGTAAGAAAGTATCTATGGAGTTAATAAGCTTGGGTAAAGAGTATAGGGGAATTTAAAGGACGTTTAAGAGACGGAGTGTGAGGAGGTGTGTTAATGCGATTCAAGTAATTCCAACCTGTCTGAGTTGATTCCACAGAAGACTCTTAAGATATTATATTGCTGAGGTGTTCCTAGGGTTATTAAGATTGGGTAAAGAGTATAAGGGAATTTAAAGAGTGGATAAGGGAGGGAGTGGAGCGCTTTGATGTCATACAGACCAAAGCCAGGTTACAGAGGGGTTTTATCTTGTAAAGGGGACGGTTCGGTTTTCTTGACCGAGTGACGAGGGAGAAGAAAAAAAAAATAAGAAGAGACATCAGCCACTGAACCACAGGGAGAGCAGTGAAGGTCCTTTCTCACTGTTCCCTATATAAGACACCATACACTCTAGAACACCAGGCCAGAAATCAAGAAACACGTGCTATTACAATATAGGTGAAGCTTAAGGACACGTCAATAATTCAGCAGCAGACGATATTTCACAACTGCTCCACAAAACTTCTCGCAACGCAACCGGAATGTTTTAGAATGTTGTTCTTGTTCTGCTGTAGTTAAATGAATTACAGAATAAACAGGGAAGATAGATTTTTTTTCTTGTTACCCAGAAACATAAAAACGTACATAATTTCTACTAGAACCTGATAAAAATTAAGAAAGATAAGACGCCAGATCGTTTGAGGATACGAGTTTCTCTTCTGTTATATAAAAATTACAGAACAAACAAGAATAGATGGATTTTTGTGCTAGTCATGAAAATGCCTTTGAAAACCTAAATAACAGACCAGAACATGATAAAAGTTCAGATAAAACGCGGGAAGATATGATAACACGGATTCCTGTTGTGTAATAAGTTGAATTACATAAGAAACACGTAGAGCTGGATTATTTTTTTCCCTAGTCACGAAAATACCTCTGAAAACCTAAATAGATCTCTAATTTATAAAAGTTAAGTAAGAAGCTGAACCATTTGGTAACACGAATTTCTGCTCTGTACTAAACTGCATTACAAAACAAAAACAGTAGCTAATATCGAATACATCACATCATATTTTATTTCCCAAATCACGCGTGGCAGCTTTCTATCTTATTAGCAATGCCAGTGTGTTCACCAAAGGCCGTGATTCTGTTGGTGAGTGACAGGGAGAACAGAACGTCTACACAACTACAGGGACTTGAGGTGGCTGGGATAACAAGTGAGGGCAAGACAGCGTCCTTCCCCCTCTTGGCCACTGCACACACTGAATGACCAGGAGCTATCGTAATAATTCCATAGCAGAAACTCCTACACAGCGACGCATTTCCTTCAATAAACCGCTAACCACTGAAAAATAACCCTTCTAAACTCCACACGTGTAAACAAATAAACTAATCTATCTGTTATTGCTAATATTTGAGCGTCATTCACTTCAGAACATTAAAAAACATAAACAATGCCGGCGTGCTCTAGACAGTGGCGGCCTGGCTAACTCAGGCTAACTCTAATAACGTTTCATTTTGGCTCAAGGCATCTTAGCTTCCCTCGGCTCTTTTTTCGCTCCCCAGTCTTTGTTCTCCCCTCAGGCAAGCCTCATATGCTCCCCTGCCACGAATGCTGCAAGAAATATCGCCAGTCAGTGATGGGAAAAAGTGCTGAGAAATAGACGTACCATCTTAACTTGTGTACTCATCTCATATTATCGTTTATTTATTTTTTTTATTTTGTTATATAAGGAAACTGCATCTTGGTTCATGAGTTTTGAGTTTTGTTGACTGTACACTATGATTCTTGTGGTCTTGTCTTATTATTTCACGAGCTATGTCAACAGAAGAATAAATATGATTTTCTTTTTTATTTATTTTTTCTTGAAACAGTAATCGGGGTGAGTCAAAACGCATGGAAATCTATCAGTCTCAAAATTAATAACATGCGAATTAACGTAAATTTATTCTTTGCATTCTGAAAGATCTATAAAAAGTAAAAACTTGTCCTGAAATCAATTTGAAATGCGCCTTATTGCAAATTTATTATATTCTGAGCCAGCCAGAAAAGAGTCCTCGCTGGTGGCACGTGAGCAATGAGTAAATATGAGGTACATTAAGGTTTCCATCAGTTCACCTGTTGGTTCCTGTCACATTCAGGCCCGATAAAATTTCAAGGACTATGTAGTGGTGTGTGTGAGTGTATTTATGTTTTATGAGGATATCATTGAATGTATGTTTATAGTTGTGTGTATGGCTTGGCTTAGAAAGTTTAATCTCTCTCTCTCTCTCTCTCTCTCTCTCTCTCTCTCTGTGTGTGTGTGTGTGTGTGTGTTTGTGTGTGTTCCGTTTTTCCTACTTTTGTATCTAACTTTTTTATCATTATTCCCTCCCGTTATACTCTCTCTCTCTCTCTCTCTCTCTCTCTCTCTCTCTCTCTCTCTCTGTGTGTGTGTGTGTGTGTGTGTGTGTGTGTGTGTGTTCCGTTTTTCCTACTTTTGTATCTAACTTTTTTATCATTATTCCCTCCCGTTATACTCTCTCTCTCTCTCTCTCTCTCTCTCTCTCTCTCTGTTAGTAAATATTCTCCCTACGTGTCACTCTGGCGGTGGTGGTGGTGGTGATGGTGATGGTGGTGGTGGTTGTGTTGAAGAAAACAATGGAATGCAGGGAGGAGTGTGTAAACATGTCTAGCCCAGGAACACAGTGGACACCCATAGCCTAGTTAGCAAAAGAGTTCACTGACCCCTACCACTGAACGCCCTTATAGTATCTTAATATAAAGCCTTCCTATCTTAATGTCCTTAACCTTAATGTCTAGCCCAGGAACACAGTGGACACCCATAGCCTAGTTAGCAAGAGTTCACTGACCCCTACCACTGAACGCCCTTATAGTATCTTAATATAGAGCCTTCCTTTCTTAAACCGTGGAAGGATGGAACTGAAAGGGTAACAAACGTATATCGACTTTTTTTATGACTTTTTCTCCTTAATTAATGGAAGGAGAGAAGTAAAAGGTTAAGAAATACGTGAGCTAAGATAAACTGATGCTTTTTCTTTTCTTCTTTAATGCATTCTTTCACGCCAACATGCATTTCACCCCGTTAATTACGGTTCTAGTGTTTACGTTAATTGGAAGGAGAAATATTGGCCAGAATTCGGTGTTTTTTTCGTTCCCTGTTTAAATGTACGGTTCATTTTTCTCATTGTGTCTTTTTTTTGTGATATCTGAACACTGGTGACGCAACATTCACTCCTTATGAATCTGAAGGAAGCATCACGTCACGTAAACTGCTGATATCTCTTTATGGTTCCTTAGGTAAATACGAGCAAGATAAACTAATGTAACGCCACCCCCCTCCCTCCGGTTCCCCCCTCCTCCCTCCTCCTCACCGGTCCGATCAGAGCTCTAATGAGACGAGGCAAAGATCTTCACGGTGAAGAAGAAAGGAAGAGGAAGAGAGAAGAGGTGAAGCACGCACACACAATAGAAAAAAAGAAAACATTTTTGATTGGTAGTGGTTCTCGCCTTCATCGTCATGGCCAGAGGGTAGGGAGAGGTTAATGATCACACAGTACCTAGTGTGGCTTTATTAGGAGGAACGAAAAATATAAAAATAGCAAAAAATAATTAAATGAATAATACTGATGGGATTCTTTGGGTTGACTGACCGACTATGACACTTGAAATTCTGGTATGGCATATACACTTATACTCCGTTACTTAACACTACGAATACACAAGAAAATAATTACTTTTATAACTCCTCAAGAGCACCATTCATTCTGGGCACCGTTATATCCCTAAATAACGTCACAGCCTTCCTCCATCACTTCTCTACGGCAATAATATTGCTCACAACACATTCACAGTAGATTATATTTGACTAAAGAAACATTACATGGCTAACGCTTTCCCAAGACTGTGGCCTGTCTCCACGTGGGACCAACACTGGCTATTTTATCTGTTGCCAGAGGGAAGGGAGACGCCATTCTGTCAACACGTACAGTCACTATATCTTCACTAGAGACATGGATAATAAACATGAACAGTAATATTCACTTCTAAATAAAAGAAAAATCAAATATTTCAGAGCTACGAGACCCACCTGTTGCCAGAGGGAAGGGAGACGCCATTCTGTCAACACGTACAGTCACTATATCTTCACTAGAGACATGAATAATAAACATGAACACAGTAATATTCACTTCTAAATAAAAGAAAAATCAAATATTTCAGAGCTACGAGACCCACCTGTTGCCAGAGGGAAGGGAGACGCCATTTTGTGCTCTCTCCCTCAACACCCACAGGCATCTGAAGTTATTGGAACCTTAGCTAGTTCTCTCTCTCTCTCTTCTTTCACAAATAATTTTACTGAACCGTGAGTTTAAATAAAAATGCAGGAATAATTGGCTAGCAAGGTGAGCATATAGGCTGGACATTAGTTGAAGTTAATAATTGAATTCTAAATTACTAACATATTTTATAAGCTAGGGTATGATACCTTATGAGTTACTGGTAGGCTGACGCAACATGATGTAATTCTATTATTCGTATTACCATTGATTAGAGAAAACTACAGTTGAAATAAGTAAAGACTATTTATAATAAATGTTTCAAGACTTTTAAATCACTCCCACGAATACACGCCTTATAAAAATACTTTTTTCATATAATCACTAAACCTTTAATTACCGCTATTATCCTCCTCTTCACCGCAAGCTACAAAAGAAAACAATTATTGGGGAGACTCAAAGAAACTCACTAGCTCTGCCCTTGGACTGCTATCATCCTTCAACATTGAGAGTACTATGAGAACTGCTGGTATGGACAGAGGAAATGAGAGAATAGGACATTAATTTAGTTTTCCATAAGCTATAGAACTGTTGAAGAGGCTGGTACAAAAATGAGAGCCTAAAATGTCATAGGTGGTTACAGGACAAGTTGCCTACAAAAGGTTATATTAACAGATACACTATTTGATAAGCTGACAGTGTTTCTGAATTCATATGAGAAAATAGTAATAAGTGATAATTTACCTAACTGCATTGGTGATAAATGAAGGCGTTGAGGCAAACGTCAGGGTGTGTGAGGTAAGGTGGACACACAGGGAGCAGGAATGACAATACTGGTGTGGTAAACTGCTTCATTAATTCCACTCTCATCAAATGATTACCTCTTGCACAATTACAGTTCCTTCAAAACCAAAAACACCAGCTTGATAAATTGCAATCAATGTTTCAAATTCATACCTCTTGCACTTACACTTCCTTCAAAACCAAAAACACCAGCTTGATAAATTGCAACCAATGTTTCAAATTCATCTTAACCTCAATTATATACAAAAATTGAAAAAGAAAAAAATACTTGCTTTTATAACCTTTACATACATACACATTCAAGAAATTTTCATTATGTATTCAAACTCATAACATTTTGTGTAGTAATATTTAAACAGCTGACCATCCCAGGACTCAGCTCCAGCCAGTTGTGTTTGAGGAGAAAGTTTCAACCAGAAGAGAAATTAAGGTACTGAGATTCCAGCCAGAAGTCACCAGAACCTAACCAAGGGCCAGGTTCTAGGGCTTCCTTACCTGCTCACATTAAACCAAGTGGTGAGACTGACTGCTAAACTAGAGTACAGCTTTCATTTAACCCATAAAGAGTGGGTACCTTTAAATAAATAGATGAGTTAAATACCTTAAACATCTGAAACTGGATGCCATTTTTGTCAGGAAGCTAAATAAGTGTTGATGTGATGAGTTCGCACACTTTTGTTTTCAGTAAGTAGGGCTTGTCTGTCACTGTCCCATCACCACAGCCCTCTCATCACCCACTCCACTCCACAGCAGAACACTAGATGAGTGATCTGACACAAGCAGGAATGAGTGACTGACCCCTTCTCCTGTGCCTGTCTTTCACAATCAGCTGCATTTCATTTGCATTCATGGCAGGCTCAGCACCGACCATTTACAAGGAGCACCCACACTTCATGGGCTAAGTAAATAAATGGGAAAAGAAAGTACGTCAAAATCATAAATAAGAATTCCATTAAATGTCAGTCTTCTAACTCTGGCACTAAGTAACAGAGCTGGAACAAAATAAAGGTAAACACTGGACTGGAAGAATTTACACGTGGAAAAATTGAATTCCACGTCACTCGTCAGACTGCAACATTTAGCACAGACCATCACTTCCCTTCCACAGGAGTTTTGTAAGCCACTCAGGCCCTGCCCCTCCAGTTCAGTACATTCCCTGCCTTCAGCAAGCAGCAACATACAAGACAACACTCACAGACAGGACTTCAGGTTAAAATACTATGTAGCTACCTATCTACTTTGTCATTATCGCGTAGCAGACTCTACAGCCACGTGTGCGAGGGACCGCCTGCCCCGCACACCGCCGCCAGTACCCAGGCAGATACTACTTCCATTAAGCGGAGATCTCAAAGGTGGATTCTACCCCGTACAGTCCCAGTATTGCTGTGTTGGCCAGGAAGAACTTGGCTTTCTTCACATTTGTCCCTGCAAGTAAAGAAAATTCCACTTAGCACAAGTCCAGTCAGTGATCAAGATAAGGGGACTAAATGTTGCAGCAGGCTAAAGAATATTCCTGCAAAAAATGAGTAATGTAGTGAAAGATAAGACTTAACATCTGCATCTTCAGTCAAGTGATGATTAAAACTTGCTTTATTTTCTCCTTCAGAATAATCAACATAATTTCATTGTGAGGGAGTTCCAAGGCTGTACAGGATATCAGAGTATCCTTGCTTGGTGACTGAAATATATTCCTAGTAACTATGGGTTAAGATATGCTGCTGCAGAGACCTCCAAGTTCAACTGTTCTATGTGAGACTGTACCCAAAACACAGAGATGGGTTTTGTTGCCTTGAGATGCCACCTGGTACTACAGAAGCTTCTTATTTTGTCTTGTCAGACTCACCTGGTCAGTCTACAACTCACCCTTGCCTGAGAACTCCTTGCCATCGATGTCGGCGGTGACGGTGAAGAAAGACTTGTTATCCCTGGTGGTCTGGTTAGTGTTGTACAGCAGGCCAGGCTTCATCTGGTGCAGCACCATCACGGGGTGCATGGACGCCGCACCTTCTGGGACCCGCTTGGCCGGATTGGGAACTTTCACAGGTTCAGTTGACTGGAATGGAAAGTTTGATTCTGCTTTCATTGGCTCGGTTAACTGAAAGAAATAAAATACAAAAGAAGCTTGATATGGCAAGGCATGGACAGTTCATGTGTACATTACCATCAGCTATACTTCACTATGTTCATGGTCATATTCTGACAAATTCACGAGTGTTTCTCCTTCTAATCTCACTGTGTTTCTCCTTCTAATCTCACTATCTATACTCTCAATTCTTTACTGATTATAAAAACACAATGAAATGGCTGCCACTTTCTTGCTGCCCCAGATGCCGCCACCATCACAACCTGGTGTGGTGTGAAGGCTCCACTCAAGCACTCACTGCTCAGGCCACTCTGTGATTGGCACACACTACACACGTGCCAAGCAACACAACAGAAGGAAGACCCTCCCCACACCCTCCCACCCATGAGCCAAGCACACCAACGGTCACACCACCCAGCGGCTACACCTTCACCTGTGGTGCCTGTGCCACACACCTGCCATGCAGCACCACCACCACCACCACCACACCCTGAACCACAGTTATCTGCTAGCCATCCCTGTCCCTTTCCCAAGTTCCCTAGCAGCCAATCCCAAGTCACACCCACCTTGGGATCCACAGCCGGGGTGTTTATTGGGGGCACGGCCTCCCAGGTGGGCACAGATGGCCTCCGTGAAGGCAGCTGCCTGGGGACTCTCCTCCTTGACGGCCGCTGTGGGGCCGCCATCCCCCCTGGTGAGGATTGTGCACGCCAGGGAGGGAGGGAGGGAGAGACGGAGGAGTGTGGGGAGGCCCCACACTCCTCCGTGGCCTCATGGCAGTTACAGATTGTGTTAATGTTAATTTCACTGATGATTTGTTAGAATGTTGATATTGGAGATTTTAGAGTTTTCTAAATTGAGCCTTAAAATATAAGAGGGCTGAATGCCCCACATGAGCCTTGACTAGCCAGACTGCAGCAGTGCAGGGCAGTAGGTGGTGGTGGGACCCACAGCTCTGCAGTGTTAAGTAGCAGTGTGTTAAGGACTGAGTAGCTCTGACATTGCAGGTATGAAAGCCTTCCTGAGCCAGCCCGTCGGCCCCAGGGTGGCCCAGGGGGTCTTGTCTTCCTCCTGGTTCTCTGGTGTGGTGACGGGCGGCTTCAAGAAGCCGATCAGCGCCGCCTCAGCTGCTGCCTGCTTGGCCAGCTGCTTTGAAGACCCAAACCCTCGGTACTTCTGCCCGTCAACCTGAGGAGAGGCAGCATTCAAGGGGCGGCTCCCCTCACCCAGGGCGACACATTCGGCACGGCAGTGTTTCATGAACAAACTCAGGAGTGAGGCATTAGCAAGCAAGAAAGGCAAAAAAGTAAAATAGCTCAACATATCCTCAGTCTATTTTTTGTCCCATACCGCACCAGGTACCTCCACCAGATATGCAAAATGGCTGGCAAACGCCTCCCTCCTGTTCCATGGTGTAGGTGACGCCCGGCCGCAGCTCATTCAGGCACACGATGGCATTCTTGGGCTGCACGTACCTGCGGACCTTGAGGTTCTTGGCTCCTGGCACCTTCTTTCTGTTGACCTTGATGCCTGCCACCACACATTAATTGAAAGGTTGCAACACACTTGCCACTGAAATAAGAAAACCAACCTGCCTCAGCCTGCTGGCAAACATGTGATACGGGACACAAGGGAGAGAGAGAGAGCTTTGAGCCGAGTGGAGCCGCCAGCGGGCATCCATCACCTCCCTGCTGGATGCCAAGGTGTGCCTCATGCCAGATCACCCCTCAAATTTTGCTGGAATGACTGGTTAGGGTTCAGTGCGGCCTGTACTTCCCACCTCAGTCAGACATCCATGACGAGTGTGGGCAACACGCTTCAATTAATTAAAGTCTCTGAAAATGTCTCTACGACTGTTAAGTATACACCCAGGCTCATGTATGGCACCGTTAGAAGAGTCTTTTGATAACTCTGTGTGGTTGGTGAAGACACTGTAAAAGCTTGTGACTTTGCCAATGTAGGAAGTTACCACAAGATTCTTCACTGGGTTTCTGGAGTGCTACAATTAACTAAAGTCATGAGGAGACATAACAGGTGAGGGGACCAAAGCCGGCCCTGCGCGGCCAGCAAGCTAGCTCGCTGTCAAAACAAAGAAGAGCTCTGGTGAATACACTGCTAAAGAAAAAACATCCATCAAAACACTTTTATCACATTAACTTGTAATAAAAATAAAACTCAAGTTGTGTGATGGTAGACAAGATGCATGGACGCTGGGAGGCCTTCAGCAAAGTGAAGAGAACAGTCACATCCTTCACACCATTACCTTTTCATCACATTACTTTCACTGCTGTTATAAACCATTAAATCTTATCCACCTTGAAATGCAAGCCGTCCTCTCTGCTCTAAACACACACCCAGCAGTCCACACACCACAACAAAGGAGTGAGCACAGAACAGTCCCAGTGAGGGAGAACACAAGATATGGAGGCAAGGCAAGAGTTGGACCACTACCACTGACACAGCTACATTACTGCACCAGGGAACTAGTCACAGAGGGCCAAGTACAGCTCACTGGGCTCTTAGGGGAGGACTTCAACAGGTGATGGTGGGAATGGACATCACCCTCACCTAGCTAAGAATTTAAAGAGTTCCTATTTATCTTCCTTATCGGAATATCTTTCACTACATTGCTTGAATCTTTCAGCCTGGAGTTAGCTATAAGGGCATTTCTTCTAGCACTGTTTTGTGGTTAGGTTAATATTATGATAATGGAGAGAAAGCATAATTTACTTGGGAAGCTGCCTTTATAACAAGCTGTAAGATGCAAGGGGGTGGGGAGCAAAGGAACACAAAGATACCAAACCTTGTCAACTTTACGGGAAGAAAAGAAAATTGTACGTCTAACTCCATTCCCCTTCAACTTTCAAATCAACTCCTGGCAACTCATTCATCATCATCGTCAACATTCTATTTGTCCCCATCTCTCTCATTTCTTCCAGTAATCAATTTTAAGGTCATTTGCAACAAGGGTACCCACTCACAACACTTCCCAGGACAAGGACACCAGCACAGGAGCAACACCAGGAACCACAACACCTGATCTAAATTATGAACCTAACATAGTACGAAAAACTCATATATGGCTTCATACACCATCCTCCCTACCTCCAGGCTTCTCCCAGGGGCACTTGCGGGTCTCTGCCTGCCGTTCCCCCCCTCCTGCACTGAGGCATCACTGTCGGACACCATCACATGGGACTGTTGGGGAGAGAGTCACATAGAGAATGGAGTCTAAACTAAAACCTAACAAAATTAAACACAATCTAAATCAAATACAAGACCACTGCCATCATTCTAACACTGCCGTCCCATGTTCCTCTCATCCCTCACCTCCTGTCCCTCCATTTTCATGTCCATATCAGGTGCATGCATGTCTGTGTTGCGGTGGTTGTCCTGGCCAGCCATGTCCGAGCTGTTCTGGTAGAAGTCGGCTGGGAATGCGTCCACGGCAGGCTCAGGCACAGCTGTACGCCAGTTTCCACCCGCGACCCTGAAGTATATAGGTGAAAGGAAAAAAATAAAGGAATAGAGAGAGAAGGAGAAAGGAAAAACATGAATGAAATTGAGATGAGAAAAAAAAAACAAGGGAAAAAAAAATGAATGAAGCAAAGAAAATAAAGTACATAACACATAAGAAAATTCCCACTATTTGCCATCTTCTTCATAAATCAACACACACACACACACACACACACACTACACACACACACACACACACACATACACACACCCAGAAACATCTCTCAATGTCTCTGTTTGTCTCTTTCTCTCTCCATCTCTGTTACTTTATCCCTGTCTCTGTCTGTCTCTCTGTCAGTGTATGCCTCTTGGTCTGTCTAACCCTGCCTCTGTCTATCTCTCTCTCTGTCAATGTATGCCTCTCTCTCTCTCTGTCTGTCTAAAACTCTCTCTCTCTCTCTCTGCATCTCTGTCAGTCTATCCCTCCCTCTCTCTCTGTCTGTCTGTCTGTCTGTCTGTCTGTCTCACAAATACTCACACACACTCACTTGGTTGGCAGGTTGATCCTCTATCCACGTGGAAGTCCCTGTAACAAAAAACACCTGTCTATTTTCACCTGTCATCCCCATCCATAAATCTGACTGTCTTCTTTTAAGGCTCTCTAATGACTCAGCAATACAGGAGCTTTGAAAGATGGTTACACACATTTGAGTGAAGTGTGGAATAAAGGCTGAGGATTTAAAAGATGGTTTGACAATATTTGAGTGATGTGTGAATAAAGGGTGAGGAAGGTGTCTTCATAAAAAGAGAAATTATTGAATATTCTGTGCAAGAATTGAGATGAAAAACTACCTTGAGAAAGTACATTACCTTCATGAAACAGACCAATTATTGAATATTCTGTGCAAGAACTGAGATGAAAAACTACCTTCCTCCTCGTCTTCTTCACAAACAATGCAGTCTCTCACCCAATATGGAAGCAAATGTGCATGATCTGTGACGTCCCTTCATCCATGACTGTCTCCTCCTCCTCCTCCTCCTCCTCCTCCTCCTCTGTGGTGGGGCGGTTCCAGGGGCGACTCAGGTTAAGCTGGTTGGTTAGGTTTTGTCTGCATAGAGGTAGTAACCCTTGTCTGGCAGAGCAGAAGTTAGGTTAGGTTAGGTTAGGTTGCATTAAGTTAGGTTAGGTTAGGTTAGGTTGCGTTAAGTTAGGTTAGGTTAGGTTAGGTTACGTTAAGTTAGGTTAGGTTAAGTTAGGTAGAGAGAGAGAGAGAGAGAGAGAGAGAGAGAGAGAGAGAGAGAGAGAGAGAGAGAGAGAGAGAGAGAGAGAGAGAGAGAGAGAGAGAGAGAGAGAGAGAGAGAGAGAGAGAGAGAGACAGAGAGAGAGAGAAAAATAGACAGACAGAGAGATGTAAAGATAGAGAGGTAGAAAACAGAGAGAGATAAAAAGACATAGAGAGACTGATAGACAGATTAATGGATAGGTAGAGAGATGGATAGATGGATAGATAGATAGATAGATCAATAGACAGATAGATAGGTAGACAGATAGACTGATTGATAGATACATATATGGATGAAAAAGTCAGATAGGAAAGCAAGCACAACAACAACAACAACAACAACAACAACAACAACAACAACAACAAGACAAGCAACATAAACAACAGCAACAAACACACATATATAACTACTACATACACACACACACACACACACACACACACACAGACAGAGAGTGATAAAGAAAGAGAGAGAGAGAGAGACAGTACACCCAAACATAGACACCTGGCTTCCCATCCCGTATTCTGCAACACAACAACAACCATCAATGCATCAACCAACATGCTATATAATTCTTTCAGTTATTTCCACTCTCTTCTTTCCCCTACTCTGTTTTCCCATTCCTTGACTCCTTATCCCCACTTCCTTGCTCTCATCCTTGCCGCGCTTCCCAGTCGACCTACCCACTGGTTTAGCATATTTATCTTTTCATTCTTTGCCTTTGCACACCCACTAGGACTCATCCACATCCCTAAGTACTTGTATTCTTGCACCTGTCTCAACTCATTCTCTCCAAGTCTCCATACCACATTACTTTCATCCTCTGACCCATTCACAATCATTACTTTGCTTTTCTCACTGCTAAACCTTACTCCAAAGTCTTTACCATAGCCATCCACTACATCCAACAAACTTTGAAGCTCATCTGCCATTCACTCATAACAACTACGTCATCTGCATAAAGGAGTACACATACTTTATCATTCCCCCACACTTACCCCTACATTCATTCTTCTCATCCTGGCTGCTAGCTCCTCTGTATACAGGCTAAAAAGGGTTGGTGACAATATACAGCCCTGCCTAACTCCTCTCTCACTCTTCACTCAGTCTGTCCCCCATGTGTACATAATACAACGGGCCTCATAAGAGCTGGACGAAATACCGCTTTTTTAATATAAATACCTAAATATTCACTAATTCATAATAATTTTGCGCAATGTTCGTCGTGGCTGATGTTGATTCATGCATGGTGTATGTAAATGTCATCTGAACCCTCTCTGGTTAGATTTCGTTGTGATATTAGGGATTTAATATTTCTCCATTTTCTCCCCTTGGCTAATGTCCACCTGCTTCCAACAACATCAATGGAAGCTATCTAAAAACGCATCAATCCTTAAAAATAATCAATATTATATAATATTAAATAAATACAAAGCCAAAAAAGAAAAAATGAAGGTCGAGAACACAAATATTAAGTCAATGTACGGTGAAAAGTGAGCCCGTTATAAAGACGCAATTTGTACCCCGGGCAGCAGTAGCGGTGTTAAACAACCCCTTTTATGAACTGCTATTGAGGAACTCTACGGACATAATGTGCGTTTCGGGGGTTTTAGACTTTCAAGAGTAAAAAACAACAAAAAACAACAAAAACAAAATGAAACAAACAACAAACATCAATGACAACAACAAGGAGAAAAAAACAAGCAACGACGACAAGAACAAGAAAAAAACAACAAAAAACAGAGACAACAACAATGACTACATTTTCTATGATGAATAAGAAAATGGTTATGGGTCACTAATTCATTTTTAATTGCTACTCATATTTTGTCTTTTTTTTTGCCATTCATGTCGATTATATTGCTTATTTAATCCATTGAGTAATATGATGCTACTCTATGGGTATTTAACGTGTGAGAAATGTTTAATAATTCGATCAAATAAAGACAGAAAAGAGTTAATCTCATCAAATGTCTACTTGCAAACGTTACAATATTATGGTCAAAAAAACAAAAATACGCAAATAATCAAGATTTAATTAAGTATGAAAGTGGGATAAATTATTTTACACATGCTCTGATTATGGCAGCACTAAACAAGCTATATTAATCTTTTTCTTTGAGAGAGTTTTATTTCATGGTGTTTCAATATGGCTGCCGACCTGACTTCACACTTACCGTTTTTTTAAAGGTTGTTTCTGCTTATTTGAGCAATAAATGACTAAAATGAACACTTAGAAATAAAGATAATGCACTTAACATTTATTTTTCTGGTTACTGGTGATATCTTTCTCTTACTGAAATAATATCGCTTTCAGACATAGATATAACATATACTTCACTTCCTGACGTAATTATATATCCCTGAATGACATACATATTTCAGATTTTTAAGTTTATATTTTTAAAACTATTTTTTTTGCCATTAACTAATATTTAACTTTCGATAAAATTAATTTACAGACAAAGGATCCTGAAGTTAACGGCAGCCATCTTGAAAATTTGACGTAATGTAGAATTTCCTAAATCTCTCTGAGGGCTAAGGTTATTCATCAGTCACTCTCTATCATTTCATTAATATTTCAATCAATATTTTTATTCATTTATTTATTTATTTATTTATTTTTAAGGTTAATATACACAAGGATATTGGCAGAGAAAAAAAAATGAACACTGAGATAATTATACCCACAAGAAATGCACATTTTATTTATTTCTGATACAATTTTGCTTAAATAAAAATCAATGCATACAGATACTATAATCAAAATATTTATAGACAGGGTCCTTCAAATCCACACTGCTGGCTGGTGCTGTTACCTTACCACCTCTTACGTTCTCTGAAATAATGTTTTATCAGGCCTCTCACAATATCTTACCCTGAACAGGATGCTAACTAGGTGTGTGTGTGTGTGTGTGTGTGTGTGTGCTATGCAAGGTTAGAGAGAGAGAGAGAGAGAGAGAGAGAGAGAGAGAGAGAGAGAATATTATTTTCTTCTAAACCTTATCTTTTTTTCTTTTAATTATCTTTTTTTCCTCCTCCTCCTCCTTTTCATTTCCTTCCCCTTTCTAAATCACTCAACACACACCCAGATACACCAAAAACACACCAAAACACACCCAAAACACACCAAAACACACCAGAACACACCCATTACACCCAAAACACACCAGAACACACCCAAAACACACCAGCACACACCAAACACACCCAGACACACCCAATACACCCAGAACACACCCAGACATACCCAGATACACCCAGAACACACTCAAATACACCCAGACACACCAGAACACACCCAAAACACACCAAACACACCCAATACACCCAAAACACACCAGAACACACCAAACACACCCAGACACACCCAGATACACCCAAAACACACCAGAACACACCCAGACACACCCAATACACCCAGAACACACCCGGACACACCCAAATACACCCAGACACACCCAATACACCCAGAACACACCAGAACACACTCAAATACACCCAGACACACCCAAACACACCCAAATACACCCAAAACACACCCAGACACACCCAATAACGGTTTCTACACATGGTTTAGAGGTCCACTCAACAAATGGAGAGGACACAAAAGCAAAAAGATTCACTTGGAAAATATTTGCCTTATAAATTGTTTTAATGTTCTGTTAGGTTAGGCTACAAAATATTTAACCCTCTCTCTCTCTCTCTCTCTCTCTCTCTCTCTCTCTCTCTCTCTCTCTCTCTCTCTAGGCATAATTGATAAGAAAAATATATGATAATTTGTGCCTAGATTCTTGTACGATAATTATTATTTTATTTATTTATTTATTTTTTTTTTATGTAGGAGTGACACTGGCCAAGGGCAACAAAAATCTAATAAAAAAAATTGCCCACTGAAATGTCAGTCCCATAAAAGGGTCAAAGCAGTGGTCAAAAATTGATGGATAAGTGTGTTGAAACCTCCCTCTTGAAGGAATTCAAGTCATAGGAAGGTGGAAATACAGAAGCAGGCAGGGAGTTCCAGAGTTTACCAGAGAAAGGGATGAATGATTGAGAATACTGGTTAACTCTTGCATTAGAGAGGTGGACAGAATAGGGGTGAGAGAAAGAAGAAAGTGTTGTGCAGCGAGGCCGCGGAAGGAGGGGAGGCATGCAGTTAGCAAGATCAGAAGAGCAGTTAGCATGAAAATAGCGGAAGAAGACAGCTAGAGATGCAACGTTGCGGCAGTGAGAAAGAGGCTGAAGACACTCAGTTAGAGAGGAGTTGATGAGACAAAAAGCTTTTGATTCCACCCTGTCTAGAAGAGCAGTATGAGTGGAACCCCCAGACATGTGAAGCATACTCCATACATGGACGGATAAGGCCCTTGTACAGAGTTAGCAGCTGGGGGGTGAGAAAAACTGGCGGAGACGTCTCAGAACACCTAACTTCATAGAAGCTGTTTTAGCTAGAGATGAGATGTGAAGTTTCCAGTTCAGATTATAAGTAAAGGACAGACCAAGGATGTTCAGTGTAGAAGAGGGGGACAGGTGAGTGTCACTGAAGAAGAGGGGATAGTTGTCTGGAAGGTTGTGTCCAGCTGATAGATGGAGGAATTGAGTTTTTGAGGCATTGAACAATACCAAGTTTGCTCTGCACCAATCAGAAATTTTAGAAAGATCAGAAGTCAGGCGTTCTGTGGCTTCCCTGCGTGATATGTTTACAAAGTCCTCCTCTGTTTTACTGCAGGTTAATTTTTGATGCTGAGAATGCTGGGAAAATCTGGTACTATCATAGAACTTAGGCTGGATATGGAGAGAGAGAGAGAGAGAGAGAGAGAGAGAGAGAGAGAGAGAGAGATTAATAACTAGTGAAAATAAATCAGAATTGCGAATTGTCAGGATACAGTTTTCAGTAATTATCAGATTCACTATAACCTTAGAGGTCATTATATGCATACTGTCATGTGTGTGTGTGTGTGTGTTTGTGTGTGTGTGTGTGTGTGTGTTTTAATAAATCCACTAACTTAGCTTTCCTGCAACTCAGAATTTCCAGGTATCATAAGGAAGAAAATGTTTTTGTTGTCTAATCATCAGGTATTCAGCGCTACCTAATCACCCAATCTTACTGAATCAACCTAATTACGGCTTGCTATGTCATATCAGCCCAATCTAATCGCATCACCTTATATAGCTGACTAACTAAAGGGACTGCCACAGAAGAGAAAACCAAATTATTATAAATGTAAAAAATATATATAAATTAGACCAAACAGTCATGTTGAACTCCTTACAATAATTAGTTATATAAAAAAAAATATTTAGGCCCGTTTGTACTTGACTTTGAACCAGCAGAAACCACAACAAACAGACGCCATATTGGTTGTGTACCCCTTGATCCTAGAGAGACCAAGGGAGAGAGACGAGTTAAAGGAAGATCTCAATTTACTACTGAACTACAAAGAGAGCGAGGAATGTGACAAAAAGGGAGCAGTAAGTAGCAGGCAGGGTGTGTTGACATATAGCAGGAAGCAGATATGGCAGTGGAAGTTATGGGGTTTTCAAGGTTCTGGGTGGTCTGGGTGTGTGTGGCAGTGTTTGGGTGTGTGTGGCAGTGTCTGGGTGTGTGTGGCAGTGTTTGGGTGTGTGTGGCAGTGTTTGGGTGTGTGTGGCAGTGTTTGGGTGTGTGTGGCAGTGTTTGAGTGTGTGTGGCAGTGTCTGGGTGTGTGTGGCAGTGTTTGGGTGTGTGTGGCAGTGTCTGGGTGTGTGTGGCAGTGTCTGGGTGTGTGTGGCAGTGTTTGAGTGTGTGTGGCAGTGTCTGGGTGTGTGTGGCAGTGTCTGGGTGTGTGTGGCAGTGTCTGGGTGTGTGTGGCAGTGTTTGGGTGTGTGTGGCAGTGTCTGGGTGTGTGTGGCAGTGTCTGGGTGTGTGTGGCAGTGTTTGAGTGTGTGTGGCAGTGTTTGGGTGTGTGTGGCAGTGTCTGGGTGTGTGTGGCAGTGTTTGGGTGTGTGTGGCAGTGTTTGGGTGTGTGTGGCAGTGTTTTGGTGTGTGTGGCAGTGTCTGGGTGTGTGTGGCAGTGTTTGAGTGTGTGTGGCAGTGTCTGGGTGTGTGTGGCAGTGTTTGAATGTGTGTGTGGCAGTGTCTGGGTGTGTGTGGCAGTGTTTGGGTGTGTGTGGCAGTGTTTGAATGTGTGTGGCAGTGTTTAAATGTGTGTGGCAGTGTCTGGGTGTGTGTGGCAGTGTCTGGGTGTGTGTGGCAGTGTCTGGGTGTGTGTGGCAGTGTCTGGGTGTGTGTGGCAGTGTTTGGGTGTGTGTGGCAGTGTCTGGGTGTGTGTGGCAATAGTTTAACAGGCTGCAGTGGAAGTTATTGGGGTTTTCAAGGTTCCAGGGATAGTTTAACAGGCTGCAGTGGAAGTTATTGGGGTTTTCAGGGTTCCAGGGATAGTTTAACAGGCTGCGGTGGAAGTTATTGGGGTTTTCAAGGTTCCAGGGATAGTTTAACAGGCTGCGGTGGAAGTTATTGGGGTTTTCAAGGTTCCAGGGATAGTTTAACAGGCTGCGGTGGAAGTTATTGGGGTTTTCAAGGTTCCAGGGATAGTTTAACAGGCTGCAGTGGAAGTTATTGGGGTTTTTTCAAGGTTCTAATAGTTTAACAGGCTGCAGTGGAAGTTATTGGGGTTTTCAAGGTTCCAGGGATAGTTTAACAGGCTGCGGTGGAAGTTATTGGGGTTTTTTCAAGGTTCTAATAGTTTAACAGGCTGCAGTGGAAGTTATTGGGGTTTTCAAGGTTCCAGGGATAGTTTAACAGGCTGTGGTGGAAGTTATTGGGGTTTTCAAGGTTCCAGGGATAGTTTAACAGGCTGCGGTGGAAGTTATTGGGGTTTTTTCAAGGTTCTAATAGTTTAACAGGCTGCAGTGGAAGTTATTGGGGTTTTCAAGGTTCCAGGGATAGTTTAACAGGCTGCGGTGGAAGTTATTGGGGTTTTCAAGGTGTTTCATGATTTTAATAGTTTAATGCAGTTTTTCCCCACACTTCTCCTTCCTCACAGACCTTCCTCCATGTTCCCTCCACCTTCCCTCCAATCCTGACTATCCTATGTCTCTTGGTTCATATTTAAAATAGTGCTTTTGTTAGATAGTCTGACATCACCACCAGCCATTTTCTCCTCCACCACCCTCTATTCTTTCCTCCATATCTCCCTTCATAAGTTACCTCCACACTTCTCCTTCCTCACAGACCTTCCTCCATGTTCCCTCCACCTTTCCTCCAATCCTGACTATCCTGTGAATCTTGCTTCATAGTTAAAATAGTGCTTTTGTTAGATAGTCTGACATCATCACCAGCCATTTTCTCCTCCACCATCCTCTATTCTTTCCTCCATATCTCCCTCCATAAGTTACCTCCACACTTCTTCTTCCTCACAGACCTTTCTCCATGTTCCCTCCACCTTCCCTCCAATCTTGACTATCCTGCGAGTCTTGCTTCATAGTTAAAATAGTGCTTTTGTTAGATAGTCTGACATCACCACCAGCCATTTTCTCCTCCACCACCCTCTATTCTTTCCTCCATATCTCCCTCCATAAGTTACCTCCACACTTCTCCTTCCTCACAGACCTTCCTCCATGTTCCCTCCACCTTCCCTCCAATCCTGACTATCCTGCGAGTCTTGCTTCATAGTTAAAATAGTGCTTTTGTTAGATAGTCTGACATCACCACCAGCCATTTTCTCCTCCACCACCCTCTATTCTTTCCTCCATATCTCCCTCCATAAGTTACCTCCACACTTCTCCTTCCTCACAGACCTTCCTCCATGTTCCCTCCACCTTCTCTCCAATCCTGACTATCCTGCAAGTCTTGCTTCATAGTTAAAATAGTGCTTTTGTTAGATAGTCTGACATCACCACCAGCCATTTTCTCCTCCACCACCCTCTATTCTTTCCTCCATATCTCCCTCCATAAGTTACCTCCACACTTCTCCTTCCTCACAGACCTTCCTCCATGTTCCCTCCACCTTCCCTCCAATCCTGACTATCCTGTGTCTCTTGGTTCATAGTGAAAATAGTGCTTCTTTGACCTGTGCTCTCTCTGGCAGGCTCTGTTGAAGAACCAGGACAGGGCAGGGAAGGTGAATGGCCCATCTATATTCCCTGACCTCTGCACTTCACGCCGCAAGAATTTGATGCACATGTTGAAAAACCATCAAAAGGTGTGTGTGTGTTTGTGTGTGTGTGTAGTAGTAGTAGTAGTAATAGTAATATAGGAACATAATAAAAATAATCAAAAAATACTATGAATTTCTTACTGGAGGTGTTACTAACTCTCTCTCTCTCTCTCTCTCTCTCTCTCTCTCTCTCTCTCTCTCTCTCTCTCTCTCTCTCTCTCTCTCTCTCTCTCTCTCTCTCTCTCAGCTGCAAGACATCAAAAGGAGATGCATCAAGGCAAAGGAAGAGCTGTCGGAGAATTTGCACGTTAGATTGAAGTAAGTATTCACAGCAGCAGCAGGAGGAGGAGGAGGAGGAGGAGGAGGAGGAGGAGGAGGAGGAGGAGGAGGAGGAGGAGGAGGAGGAGGAGGAGGAGGAGGAGGAGGAGGAGGAGGAGAATCAGCTGTTCCTTTTTTGGTAATGATATTTGTTTGTTTGTTTGTTTTCTTTCTCAGTTTCTCTCCTTCCTTCCTTATTTTCTTGTTATCATCATTGTCCTTCTCTTTTCATTATTCACTTTGAGCTGTGTTGTCACTTGTTCCTCTTTCTTCTCTCCCTCCATTACAAAATTTTCCCTTTTCAACTCCCACCCCCTCTGTGTCTCTCTCCCCCCTGCCTCCCTGCCTCCCTGCCTCCCTGCCTGTCTCTCTTAACCAATCCTGACCCCATAGGTGGATAATGTATATAGAGAGGCGTCTGTACGAGGCTGACACGCGCGTCTCCATGCATCGAGAGAGTGTGCGGCGCCTGGCTGGACTCCTGCAGGTGGTGGAGCAGATTCACCGCGCCCCGAGGGTCTATGCCGCAGCCGTCACGGAGGTGGCTCGGCGGCACGCCTTCTCCAGGGCCTTCCTGCAGGTGAACTAAGGGTCAGAGGAGGGTGAGAATTGGAGGGGAGGTGGAGGGATGACTGGGGAAGATGTGCAAGGAAGGAGAAGCATGGAGGTAACTTGTGGAGGGAAATATTGGAGGAAAGGAGAGAGGGTGGTGGAGGGAAGAATTATTGGCTGTGGTGGCAGACTATCTAACAAAAGCACTATTTTATCTATGAAGCAAGTGTCACAGAATAGTCAGGATTGGAGGAGAGGTGGAGGAAACATGGAGGGAGGTCTGTGAGGAAGGAGAAGTCTGGAGGTAACTTGTGGAGGGAGAAATGGAGGAGAGGGACTAAGAAAACACTGGCCACAGAGACGAGGCCTTGTTTTGTCACCTCCGCTGTCTGAAGCCGGTTTGCTGGTGTAAAGTATGAATCCACACCATAAGTACATGAGTAGTCCATTACTGAGTCCTTTATAGCCTGCTTGCCTGCCAGTTGTGGTTGTACAAGTTCCTGATACAAGGTACAAGCTGGGTCATAATTCTGTCTTTAACTTGCAGGACACACCTCTCTCTGCCAACTACCTCTGTATAAAAAACCCTGCCAGCTTTATGCATTCTAGTTACCTAAAGTCAGTCCAGCACTAGTACCAGCTTCCCCCAAGATGCTGCTGGCCCTGTCTTCAAATTGACCCTTGTTATTTGCCAGACTGTAAAGAAATCCTTGTTTACTTAATGTGTGTGTGTGTTTGTGTTCGCTTAATAATACACCTTCATATGTCTGTGTACCTGTAATCCTTGTTTTTCTATCTCTCTCTCTACTACTACTACTACTACTACTACTACTACTACTACTACTACTACTACTACTACTACTACTACTACTACTACTACTACTACTACTTTACAGGTTACACAAAGAAAACATAGATGAACTGAGAAGACTGCTGCCGGAACTTTCTCACTGTCTAGCCATTGGTGAGGTTCTGGCGGTTCCTCCTCTGCTTCGCCATTTCACAGCCGCCCTCAATACACAGGAGGAGAGGAGGAGGAGGAGGAGGAGGAGGAGGAGGAGGAGGAGGAGGAAGAAGAACAAGGAGCAGGAAGACAAGGAGCAGGAGGAGGAGGAGGAAAAGGAAGGCTCTAGGAGGTAAGACATATTGTTGTTGTTGTTGATATTATTATTATTATTATTATTATTATTATTATTATTATTATTATTATTATTATTATTATCATTATTTTTTTCAGATTACAAGAAAAGACAAGCACACAAGATTATGAGGTGTGTGTGTGTGTGTGTGTGTGTGTGTTGGAGAGAGAGAGAGAGAGAGAGAGAGAGAGAGAGAGAGAGAGAGAGAGAGAGAGAGAGAGAGAGAGAGAGAGAGAGAGAGAGAGAGAGAGAGAGAGAGAGAGAGAGAGAGAGAGAGAGAGAGAGAGAGAGAGAGGCTGTGTGTGTGTGTGTGTGTGTGTGTGTGTGTGTGTGTGTGTGTGTGTGTGTGTAAATTATATGAATTAATATATATAATATTTATCTCCACCACCACCACCACCACCACCACCACCATGGCTGCCAGATGAAAGAAGAGGAGGGAGAGGAGGAGGAGGAGGAAGAAGAAGAAGAGGAGGAGGAGGAGGAGGAGAAGAGGGGCTCTGTGAAGACCAAACAGCATTTTACAGCACTTCCTGACTACCCAAAGCACATCAAACTGGACAAGCACAGGTGAGAGAGAGAGAGAGAGAGAGAGAGAGAGAGAGAGAGAGAGAGAGAGAGAGAGTTATAGGTATCTTGTTCTTGTTTTTCTTCTTCTTCTCTCTTCTTCTTCTTCTTCTTCAATTTGAATTATTATTAGTAGTAGTAGTGGTGGTGGTGGTGGTGATGGTGGTGGTGGTGGTTGTTGTTGTTGTTGTTGTTGTTGTTATATTAAAAGTAATAGTAGTAGTAATGATAATAATTATAAAAATAATAATAGTAATAGTAATAGTATTGGTGTATATTTAAGAACACACACACACACACACACACACACACACACACACACACACACACACACACACACACACACACACACACACACACACACACACACACACACACACACACACACACACCAATGCCTCTCTCTCTCTCTCTCTCTCTCTCTCTCTCCTCTCTCTCTCTCTCTCTCTCTCTCTCTCTCTCTCTCTCTCTCTCTCTCTCTCTCTCTCTCTCTCTCTCTCTCTCTCTCGCTCTCACACACACACACACACACACACACACACACACACACACACACACACACACACACACACACACACACACCACACACACACACACACACACACACACACACACACACACACCAATGCCTCTCTCTCTCTCTCTCTCTCTCTCTCTCTCTCTCTCTCTCTCTCTCTCTCTCTCTCTCTCTCTCTCTCTCTCTCTCTCTCTCTCTCTCTCTCTCTCTCTCTCTCCTCTCTCTCTCTCTCGCTCTCACACACACACACACACACACACACACACACACACACACACACACACACACACACACACACACACACCACACACACACACACACACACACACACACACACACACACACACACACACATACATACATACATACATACATACATACATACATACATACACACTGCCCCCCTCACCCCCTCCTCTCTCCCCCCCCACAGGTTGGCCTCCCCCCCCTCCACCACCACCACCACCACCACCACCACTACTGACTTTATATTAACAGATTTATATATTGAAGATATTTTTCCTTTTAGTTTTGAAGAAGAGGAGGAGGAAGAGGAAGAGGAAGGAGGAGGAGGAGGGTTAGGTGTGGCCCTCCCTCCCCCTCCCACACCACTGCAGTCCCAGCCTCTGATTGGCCAGCTCTCAGCCAATCAAGAGAGAGACTTTATGGCCTTGCAGGTAAGTATGTTGTGATACTGATTGGCTGTGATGTCAGACTCTCCAACAAAAATACTATTTTAACTAAGAACTAAGTGTTGCAGGATAGTCAGGATTGGAGGAGAGATGGAGGAAAGATGGAGGAAGGTCTGTGAGGGAGGAGAGGCCTGGAGGGAACTTGCAGAGGAAAGAAATGGAGGAAAGAATAGAGGGTGGTGAAGGAGAGAATGTCTGACTTTTTTGTGAGACTATAACAAAAAACACTATTTTAACCATGAACAAAGTGTCGCAGGATAGTCAGGTTTGGAGGAGAGATTGGAGGAAACATTGCAGAATCTCTATGATGGAAGGAGAAATGTGGAGGAGAAAGGTGGAGGGAGATAATGAAGGGATAACTAAAACTTTCTCTTCCTTGCAGGTTGAATTGAGTGAAGCAAGAGTGGAAGTAGAGAGGCCTTGAGAGACAGACATGGGACAACTTGGTGATTTGAAGGGACAAGTGAATGCACTGAGAGAGAAGGTGAGGCTTGACCTTTGCTGGGATGGACTGGGGGAGGCTGGGATGAACTGGGAGAGGCTGGGATGGACTGGGAGAGGCTGGAATGGAC
>NW_026973731.1:282500-285000 GCF_035594125.1 Scylla paramamosain
GTCATGTCCCCTGTGCCACTTGAAGACCCCCACGCAGACCCCCTCTTAGTCACCCTTGTCATGTCCCCTGTGCCACTTGAAGACCCCCCACCAGACCCCCTCTTAGTCACCCTTGTCATGTCCCCTGTGCCACTTGAAGACCCCCACCAGACCCCCTCTTAGTCACCCTTGTCATGTCCCTTGTGCCACTTGAAGACCCCCACCAGACCCCCTCTTAGTCACCCTTGTCATGTCCCCTGTACCAAAACACTAACTACTACTACTACTACTACTAACTACAACTACTACTACTACTACTTCAGGTGGAGGAAGGCCGAAGGGAACTGGAGGAGGAGAGAAAGAGGGCACAGGCTGGAAGTTTGAAAGCATAAGGTCTAGATTTTAGAATGATGACAACGACGACAGCCAACCACCAGCACCTCCCCCACTAGCATGCCTTTCTCTTCAAGTCCCAGCGAGGAGCACCCGCCCTCCTCCCCACCCTCGTCTCTCAACAGATGGGAGGTGAGAGAGAGACAAAGAGAGAAAGAGAGAAAGAGAGGACTACCGACAATTCACACTGCAAATATTCTATCTTACTCTAATGCCTCTCTTTAATTTTCCTCAGGGCCTGGACAGACTGAGAGAGGAACTGATGAAAGAGAGAGAGATAGAGATTGAAGAGAGAATTGCAAGTATAAGAGAGGAAGAAAGGAGGAAACTAGATGACGAAAAACAGGTAAGACGGACAGAGAGAGGGAGAGAGAGAATGTAAGGATTAAAAACATTGATTGGATGGTAATTGGTGCAAGAAAAGAACGATGTTTGTTGTGAAGGAGAGGCAGGAGACGGGGGAAAGAAACACACAGAGGAATGAAGAAAAACACGAACAAAAACACGACAACAACAAATTCAACATAAAACAACACAATACACAGAAATACAAACCCAAGCTATCTACACATGAAAAACACATTTACACACCTGAAAACAACACATTACACACTTACACATCTGAAAATGCCCAAAAACTGTGTTCCTTCTCTACCTGGCTATTGCTCACACCTGCACCACCAACACTTGATTTGAATTAGTGTGATGTGAGTAAACCACAGGAACCTTCAATCAAGTCACTACAGACACTGCCACACAATCAGCCCAGACACTGCCACACACACCCAGGACACTGCCACACACACCCAGACACTGCCACACACACCCAGACACTGCCACACACACCTAGACACTGCCACACACATTCAAACACTGCCACACACACCCAGACACTGCCACACACACCCACACACTGCCACACACACCTAGACACTGCCACACACATTCAAACACTGCCACACACACACCAAACACTGCCACACACACCCAAACACTGCCACACACACCCTAGACACTGCCACACACATTCAAACACTGCCACACACACCCAAACACCTGCCACACACACCCAAACACTGCCACACACACCCAGACACTGCCACACACACCCAGACACTGCCACAACACACCCAGACACTGCCACACACAGCCAGAGAGAACCCTGACAAGACTAATTAATTCCATCATTATTTCCTTAATTAATAGCAGTCATTAACATATCAAACAATAATGAAATAATGAACTTTATTAAATCTTTAAAAAAATATATATATATCTTGAATAGTGATGTTGTTATACCCTTCAATAATATCAATAACATCTTTTCTTCGTGTCTGTGTATCAAACCGAACCATTTCAAACTTAATCTCTTGTTCCTTGACCTTCCTGACCTCTGTCTTGCTTTGTACTGACCTTGTGACCTTTACAATTCCTTAAACTGGATTTTTATGTTAATACTAATTTTTTTTTTTCTTTTTTTTTTGGCAAATAGATGGAGTTTGCAGAAGCGGTGAAAGCTTTGGCACAGGACAAGGAAAGGGTTATTGAAGATTTAAAGATTAGGATTCAGCTTCTAACAGATGAATGTGACAGAAGAAGAGGAGGAGGAGGAGGAGGAGGAGGAGGAGGAAGAGAGGAGGAGGAAGGGAGAAATGTTGGAGGACAGATATTGCAAGAAAATGTTGAATTGAAGGTAAGAGTGTGTTTTGGGTGTGTTTGGTGTGTGTTTTGAGTGTGTTTTGAGTGTTTTGGGTGGTGTTTTGAGTGTGTTTTGAGTGTGTTTGGTGTGGTTTGGGTGTGTTTTGAGTGTGTTTTGAATGTGTTTTTGTGTGTGTTTTCAACCAAGTGCTGTTCACTGTCAACAGACACACTCACACATTGTCCTCTCCTCTCTCTCTCTCTCTCTCTCTCTCTCTCAGAATGAGATCAACTCACTGCAGAAACAAGTCAGAAATTTGGAAATTGAACTGGCAAGAGCAAAACGGTTTTCATTTGTGACGCAGCAGAGCACCACCGCCACCACCACCACCACCACCACCGCTCTGCTGCTGCTGCTGCCACCGACATGACAGCCTCCACAGCCTCAATGACTGTTAATGAAGACACAAGAGAGAATTTGGTACGTTAG
>NW_026973731.1:290000-295000 GCF_035594125.1 Scylla paramamosain
CCTAGCCTAACTTAACCTAACCTAACTTCATCTCTAACCTAACCTAGCCTAGCCTAACTTAACCTAACCTTGCTAACCTAACCTAATCTAACCTAGTCTAACCTAACCTAACCTAACCTAACCTAACCTAAGCTAACCACACACCCTCCCCAGCAGGCATGTCACAGCAGGGGGGGGGGGTGGGGGGGGCATCTGGCACAGGAAGGCGCCCACACTTTTGGAATGTCAGCGAGTGGTTTAGAGGAGTGAGAGAGAGAGAGAGAGAGAGAGAGAGAGAGAGAGAGAGAGAGTCCGTGAAATACAACTACATACATTGCTGCCTTACAAACACCACCACTACCTCCACCTCCACCTCCACCTCCACCTCCACCTCCACCTCCACCTCCACCTCACCTCCACCTCCTCCTCCTCCTCCTCCTCCTCCTCCACAGTGCAGTCAGCCTCCAAGGGGACATAGCTCCACATACAGGTTTCTTCCATTTCTTCCGCCCCAGAGAGGTTGTTATTAGGCATTATGAGGATAGTGGATGAATAAGTGTGTGTGTGTGTGTGTGTGTGTGTGTGTGTGTGGATGGGTAGAAGGGTGGGTAAGTGGATGAATTTATTTATTTTTTTTATATATATTTTTTTTTTTATTTTGTGTATTCATTATTTTTGTTTAAGATGATTCTCTCTCTCTCTCTCTCTCTCTCTCTCTCTCTCTCTCTCTCTCTCTCTCTCTCTCATCTCTCTCTCATCTCTCTCTCTCTCTCTCTCTCTCTCTCTCTCTCTCTCTCTCTCTCTCTCTCTCTCTCTCTCTCTCTCTCTCTCTCTCTCTCTCTTCACTTCCAACAGAACCAAATGTGGATGAAGTGGAGAGAATCCATTCAAATTTACAGCAGATGGATAGATTCCTTGGCCCTTATCCACATGAGTCCTGGAAGAAGTGGATCTCTCTCACTCAGCACATGGAGGAGACAGAACTGAAGTGGATGATCCCGCTGTCAGGTGTGGAGGTGGTAATAATAGTAGTAGTAGTAGTAATCGTATTAGTAACGTCTGGCATGGAGGTGTACATTCCTCACTGTTTTTTAACCTTCCAGATCTTTGTTTAACACAGCTTGTTCTCGTGCTATACATGATAGAGAGGTGGCCCACAAAAGGTACTTAAGCCTTCCATCACAGGAATCTCATGCACTTCATATTTCTGTCCTGGAACCATGCCAAGTCTGTTCTCCAACTAGCCAAAACTTCATGTAACAGTGTCAGAACCTTTCAATATCTAACTTCCCTTGTGACTTCTGGCACCAAGCTGAAAATATTTCCAATAACTTTGCTTCTTCTTGTTTCCCTCCTTTATTTTCAACCACATGGCACCACTGCTACCACATCTGTCTCTAAAGCTGAACTCCTTGCTCAGGACCTTTGCTAAAAACTCTACCTTGGACGATTCAGGGCTTGTTTCTCCCTCCTCCCTCTGACTACTTCATGCTACCTGTTAAAATTCTTGGCGATGGCATTTTCCACTGCTAACACATGTCTCTAAAGCTGAACTCCTTGCTCAGACCTTTGCTAAAAACTCTACCTTGGAAGATTCAGGGCTTGTTTCTCCCTCTCCTCCACCCTCTGACTACTTCATGCTACCTGTTAAAATTCTTGGCAAATAGTGTTTTCTGTGCCCTCATTTGCCTAAACCCTCAGAAGGCTTGCTTGGAAATTTTGTAGTAAGCAGTTTGTAAATGAAGACTTGCATACAAATTGTATTGTGAGAGAAGAGTTTTGCTCCTTACTGAATATTTATCCTCATGAAGTTTACAAAATATAGTCTTGATTCTTCCTGTAGTTTGAAATTAATGATTGGACAGTCTTTCATTCTCGTTCAGTTATACTGCGCAAAATTCTGGCTAATTCTTGGCTCCAGCACGGCCGCCATTTCCTGCTCCACTACAAATTTTGCCCCTCCTCCTCCTCCTCCTCCTCCTGTGTCTTGAATTAAAGGTTTCTGTCCAGCGTTTTCAATACAGGTGGGTCTCCTCCTTCACACTTACAACCCAGTGTGATGGTGATTTGTGTGTTTGTGCATTTGTGCGTTGGCTGAGCTTGGGTGTGCAATAGCAGTAGTGATGGTAGTAGTAGTAGAATCTATCATCTACTACTACTACTACAACTACTACCATGTGTGTGTGTATGTGTGTGCGTCTTGACTGAGCCTCCCCATGTGGGATTACCAGCTTGATATAGTGATAGACAGACAGACAGATTATTATTACTATATTATCAGCCATTAATTCAGATAGATTATTATTATTATTATTATTATTATTATTATTATTATTATTATTATTGTTATTATTATTATTATTATTATTATTATTATTATTATCAACCATTAATTCTCTCCTTATTTTCGAGGTTGAGTTTGTTCGGCAGCAAAATTAATACCTGTCACTGGGTTCAGGTCTTCCAAGACACGCAGACACACACAGCAGCCCCCTCCACCTCCTGGGTTCAGATCTTCCCAAGACACACAGACACACACAGCAGCTTCTCCACCTCCTCACAGCCCTCCACAGCCCCTGACAGCCTTCATACACCACCAGAACAGCAACACACAGCTTCCACAGGCCTCTCAAACATCACAGGAGCCTCACAAACAGCCCCACACAGCACCACAAACCCATTAGACCCCCCAGCCCATTACCTCACCACCCACTTCACAGCACCCCCCACCCACAGCTCCCAGAAATGAAGCCGAGGGAAGGGACTATATTTTGTTTCACCCAGCCCCCCACCAGAACCTACAGAGAGGGGGCTAGTGAAGTCAGAATATAGTCTTTACTCTTCCTACAGTTTGAAGTTGATTGGTATGGTGGGTAGTGGTGGTGGTGGTAGTAGTAGTAGTAGTAGTAGTAGTAGTACTTATTTTCTTTATTATGAAATTTTTAGTATATATTTATTTTCCTCCTTTTCTATCTTTTTCTTCTCAATATCTTCTCTCTCTCTTTGTCTGTCTGTTTTTCTTCTCTCTCTCTCTCTAATTGTAGTAATAGTAGTAGTAGTTATTGTATATTTTTTTAACACCAGCTATTATATAATAGCATTAGTAACACCAGTAGCAACACACACACAATTACGTACAGTATTAAATAAATTGTGATTCGGATTACTCTTGCAGGCCGGACAGCTTAGTGGCAGAGCTCCAGGTGGCCTTCGTCAGCTTCTTGGTGGCACAGGTGTGGGATGGCTGGGACCAGTGGAGGTGTGTGGAGGAGCATCTGTGCCAGGCAGAGGTGCTGCTGCTGGAGGGGCTGCAGTTGTGTGCAAAGCTCCTCTTGGTCCTACACTATATTTTTCGTCTTTCTATATATAAAGTTGTCTCTCTCTCTCTCTCTCTCTCTATCTACGTTAACTTAACCCTTTCCTTCCCCACAGATCCCTGAAGACCTATTCATCAACATTGTAGTCCAACAACCTTCCTTGCCTCTGCACTCAACGCTCTCTTCACCAACATCAAGGACAACTCCGCCAACCTGCCTTGGTCCTTAAGGCTCAGCACTTCAAGGACCACCTCTCTGCCAAGTTCGAGTGGGATCTGACACTTGGGGACGAGAGAGTACACGCTGGTGGTGGTTGACTTGGTGTGTGGAGTGATGGGGTGATGGGGGTGTTCTGGGAAGGGGCATGTTTGTAATTGTGTGCTTGTGTGATTCTTTGTTTTATTTTTTCTTATTGTTTTTCTTGCTCATCTTTCTTCTTCTTCTTCCTCTGTGTGTGTTTTGTGAGAGGAGAGAGAGAGAGAGAGAGAGAGAGAGAGAGAGAGAGAGTATAGGAATGGAATGGAGGAAGAGAAAGGAAGAGGAGGAGAAAGGGAGAAAAGAAGAAAAGAATATGAAGTAGTAGTCTCTCTCTCTCTCTCTCTCTCTCTCTCACAGCCCACAGCCCCACAGTATGTCCCCCACAGTATGTTGACTTACCCACAGTCACCAACCACAGCCCCCTCCACCAATATAGGCCCGCACCCCCGCCCATTTTAACACTCACTGTCTCCTCAGGTTGTGCGCGTCTCCAGCACCCTGCAGTACGTACACACACACACACAGACAGACAGACGGACATCATCAGAGGAAGAAAATGCTATGTTCTGTAAAAGTTTATGACATTAAGAAAATAAAGGGTTAAGATTCAATTATTTTCTCTCTCTTCTCCCTTTCTTACTCAAAAAATAATTATTAAAAACTTTAAGTCAATATATCAAAATTTAATCCTTATAGAAAAGTTTAGAATGTTATAATAATAATAATAATAATAATAATAATAATAATAATAACAACATAGACAAACCTGAATTTTACTTAAAGACAAAGGGAAGAGAGGAAGAGGATGATGAGGAGGAAAACACACAGGGAAGAGAGAGAGAGGATGATGATGAGGAGATGAGGAGGAAAAGACAGGGAAGAGAGAAAGAGGAGGATGATGAGGAGGAGGAGGTACATATGAATTAAAGGAAGACAGAAGTGAAGAGGATGACAGGGGAAGAATGAAGAAGTGAAGAGGATGACAGGGGAAGAATGAAAGAGAGGAAGAGGAGGAGGAGGAGGAGGAACATAAAACAGTAAATTAAAAGAGGAAGACAGGAAGAAGAGACAAGACAACAAAGGAAGAAGAGGAAGAGGAAGAAGGAAAACAAAACAACAAAAAGACAGAAGGAAGAGGAAGAGAGGAAGAAGAGAAAGGAGAAGGAACAAGAAAAGAAAAGGACAAGAGAAAGAAGAGGAAGAAGAAGGAACACCAGAAAGAAAAGAAAGGGAAAGAGGAAGAAGGAACACAAGAAAGAAAGAAAAAAGAGGAGGAGGAAGAAGACCACAGAAAAGAATTAGATACTATGAAATAAGTTTAACAAAATTTTCACAATCCTCAACACCATTTCAATTACAACAGTTCATCCTTTACCAAACACCAAAAAAACACACACACCACTTCTGTATCTAATTAAAAAACACTGCTTATCTTTCACCTAAATA
>NW_026973731.1:300000-305000 GCF_035594125.1 Scylla paramamosain
TTCTGAGGGTGTCTGGGGAGTCCGTGATGCTGTGCTGTCCCCCTGGCTGCTGTGGGATGCTGTGCGTTGGCTCTATGGCGTTTGGCGCTGTGTCTATGTGTGTCAGTTCGTGTGTCTGTTCATTCTGGTTAACCATTTTGCTGTGTGCTGTTTCTGGCCACTGTGGGAAGGATTGGTGTGCTGTGTTCTGGCATCCAATGCTGTAGGAGGCTGTGATGCACTGTGGGAGGCTGTCAAAGGCTGTGGGAGGGCTGAGAGGACTGTGTGAAGTCAACTGGGTCCAGGCTTGCGTTTTGTGATGCAACTCTGGGCACCCACTGTCGGCATTCATGGGGTGTGTGGGGTGCATGGGGTGCGACAGCCTCCCCCAGGGTGTCCACGGGGTGGCATGGAGGGGCGTCCGGGGTGTGGGGTTGGGGGAGAAGCAGGGGTACCACTGTCTGAACCCCAAGTCTTCAAAAATTCCCTTTGATTTGATTTTGAGACATGACAGCTGTTTGGGGTGTGTTCCTGCCTCTCCCCAGGGGTGTGTGGGGCCTGGGGTGTGGGGAGGGTGTCTGGGGTGAAGGGGTGATGCTTCCCATACCCTGACCTGTGAGGGAGAGAGAGAGAGTGAGTGTGTGGCTTGACCTGTGAGAGAGAGAGAGAGAGAGAGAGAGAGAGAGAGAGAGAGAGAGAGAGAGAGAGAGAGAGAGAGAGAGAGAGAGAGAGAGAGAGAGAGAGAGAGAGAGAGAGAGAGAGAGAGAGAGAGAGAGAGAGAGAGAGAGAGAGAGAGAGAGAGAGAGAGAGGCAGGGATATTAGAGGGAAAATTAAACCTCACTAATCTGGGAGAGCTGAGTGATTTATATCTTGTTAAGTGAGGGGATTCAACACATATTTATAAGGATCAAGGGGTTAAGAGAAAGAAAGGTGAAATATATTGAAATATTTCTTCATCCCAGCCTCTCCCAGTCCATCCCAGCCTCTCCCAGTACATCTCAGCCTATCTAAATTCATCCCAACCTATCCTAACCCTTTCCAATTCATCTCAGCCACTCCTCTCCAGCATCTAGCCCCTCCCAGCTCCTCCCAGTTCTCCCCAGCATCTCCCAGCCCCAAACATACCCGCCAGGCCTGCAGGGAAGATTGCCAGTCACAAAGGCCATGAATATGTTGAACAGCTGAGGGAAGGCAGACTTGAAGGTGTGCCACTAAGGAGTCCTCGGCTTCCTTCTGTCGTTCTTTGAGGATTTTTTTCACCCTGTCGTGCATCGCGTCGTGGTAATGGAATAAGTGCTGTGGGAGGAAGTGACGGTGAGTGTGTGTGCGTGCGTGTGTGTATGTGAGAGTGAGTGAGAGCCTTATGATGTGATTCAAAGCATAAAATAATAATAATAATAATAATAATAATAATAATAATAATAATAATAATAATAATAATAATAATGATAATAATAATAATAATAAAGTAGGTAAAAGGTTCATTAATTAATTATGTGTCTTTTTCTTGGTGTATTTTAAGGATTTTGGGTGTGTTTGGGTGTGTTTTGAGGTGTGATGTTGATGGTGGACTTAAAGGTGCTGCTGATGTTCTGTGGGTGAAGGAGGAGGAGGAGGAGGAGGAGGAGGAGGAGGAGGAGGAGGAGGAGGAGGAGGAGGAGGAGGAGGAGGAGGAGGAGGAGGAGGAGGAGGAGGAGGAGGAGGAGAGAGGGAATGTAGGAAAAGAGGGTAAAGAGGGTAAAGAGAGAGAGAGAGAGAGAGAGAGAGAGAGAGAGAGAGAGAGAGAGAGAGAGAGAGAGAGAGAGAGAGAGAGAGAGAGAGAGAGAGAGAGAGAGAGAGAGAGAGAGAGAGAGAGAGAGAGAGAGAGAGAGAGAGAGCGGCCGTGGCCACTTGGCGGCCACGCCCCAAGTGCAGGACATGTCCACGCACCAGGTGAAGCTGGCAGCCCACAGCTGGCGTAGCACGCACCTGTCCCCACTGGCGCTTTAAATTTTTACTATTTTATTGTATTAACATTATAATCTTTATGTTAAGCATGTATAGTGTTATTCCTGTAAAAAAATACTATCATAGGCTTTTTAAATAATTCCACACTCAATGTGGAATTTTAAGCCTTTCTGTAAATATTTGTTTAAAAAAGAGAGAGAGAGAGAGAGAGAGAGAGAGAGAGAGAGAGAGAGAGAGAGAGAGAGAGAGAGAGAGAGAGAGAGAGAGAGAGAGAGAGAGAGAGAGAGAGAGAGAGAGAGAGAGAGAGCAAAGTGGTTCAGAATACTGGGCCCAAATGTTATTATTGTAACTACCAGCAGATATAAACAATGCTCTCTGTTGCTCAGCCCACAACTAACTGCCCTGCCTGTCTGCCTATCAATATCTAGTCCTTTCCTAGCTCTTTTAATATGATTTCTCAGGTGGCCCATTGCTGCCTCTGCTCACCTCTCACTGCTCACTCTAAGAAACACCTTTATTATGAACAATGGTAAATGAATGAATGTGTGTGTGTGTGTGTGTGTGTGTGTGTGTGTGTATATATTTCTAAAACTACTATTGATATTATAGAGTGACAATGACAATGTAGACTCTGAAAACAAAGTAGCTTGTTTTCTAACCTTTTGTTTGTTAATAAGAGGAGTATGAATGACAAAGGGTTCCTCACTGGCATCCATCTGGCTACTGTGGTGGTGGTGTCCTTTCTCCATCTTTCACTTCCCTTCCTTCTGCGTGGACGTAGCTCTTCAGAGGGGCTCTGCTCACTCGCCCGTCTCTCTTAACCTCATTCGCCATTGAGAATGAGTATCCTCAGGCTCTGGACTTACAAAGACACCACCTTCTTCTGAATTCTCAGAGTCACTGGTGCCATGCTTTCTTGAAACAACTCCTGGTATCTCAAAGGACCTTAAGGTAGGTCCTTCTAGCTTAGCCTCAGCTTGTGTCAGGAAACTCCACCGTCCTACAGATCTGCAGCAGCCTTTACACCTGAAAGATAAGCACAGAATATATAACATACAGCTTTTCAATATGGTAATTTGGCATATTTTGTTTATTTACTGGCCATCATCAAAACATTACTCACCGGAGAAAAGCTCCTGGGCCTCTTGACCACCCACTCAATGTAAGAAGTACACCTGTTATTTTGACAACAGACATGTCCTCTGTGGATTGTCATTTTCCCAAGAGCTTATCATCAACACCCTACAAGAGAAAAAAAGATGCCAAATGAATAACAATGAATACTATGTAAATTTCAAGATTCAAATCTCCATATTTGCTTGACTAATTCACTTCTATCTTTTCTTTCCACAATGGCTAAATAATGTCATTTGCTTGTTCTCATCACTCTCATACTAGTAGGTGAGAGTATTTTATTAATACACTTTAAACTCCTGACATAATAATTCTAACATTTCATTTGTTTTTTTTTTTGTCTTTTTTTTATCATAAAGCATTGGATTTCTTATTGATAAGAGATTAACAATATGAAATCTTAATATCCATTTGTAAATCTTGCCATAAAACTAATTTTTCTACCTTCTATGTCAGTCATAAATCCACATCATAGATTTTATGAATGAAATGAAGTATGTAAATTATTTCCATTATTTTTTTTTCTTTTTTTTTTTATGTAGGAAGGATACTGGCCAAGGGCAACAAAAATCTAATAAAAAAATGTCCCACACTCTCTCTTAGAGATGATGCATTCAACCATCAGTCTTTTACCATGCTCTCATAGATCTTGGCTACAACATTTATCAGTACAACCAGTCTAGTTTATAGTGTTCTGTGCCTTCTTTCTAGATTGGAACAGTATAAGCTCTCTTCCAGTCCAATATGACCCTGCACTCCCTCCCTCCCCCCACTATCAATCTTACTCTGATATCCCTGTGAATCCTCCTGAAGTGTGTGTGTGTGTGTGTGTAGTCTTTAACAATAAGATAGAGAGAGAGAGAGAGAGAGAGAGAGAGAGAGGGGAAATTAGTAGCTACACTCCCTTCATATCCAGTTTGACACTCCATTTAGTCCTTGTACTTTTCTTACATCTTGTGATTCCATAATAAATTAAATATGGTGACTCGTACACCAGCCTCAGAGTCCCTGTCTAAGAAGGGGCACCAAAAATGTCCCCAGGTCGGACTGGTCTTCTGGTATTGACCCTAAGTGTTTTGACGTCCATCAACTTTTTCTTCATTAACTTTTGCAACATTGACAGCCTTTGACCTATTTTTCTCTCTCCTTTACTAAACTACTGTTCTCTCTCCTCTCCTAAACCTAATCTTTTCATCACTAAAACACAGGTGTCTGACAGTAGCCCCTTTTCTCTTACCTCCTAACTTTCTCTATCCATATTTTCAATTCAAAGCTGGATGTTGTATATATGTGCACAACTTAACTTACTCTCATGTCCATGCTCTTCAATCTTCCAAATTCTCCAAAATTTATCTACAATTACAAAGTCACTCTGGAATCAAATTGATATGTGCTGTATACCTTTCACCAAAACTCCTCTGACTATAAAAATATTCATTGACTACTTAACTTCCAAAGTGCAGCACATTCTGACTCTTTTCCCTTTGGCAAAGATCTCCATATTCTTGGAGAGTTCACTGTTCATCACCAGCATTGGCTTTCCTCTCCCTTCACAGACCATCCTGGTGAACTAGCCTTTGCTATCCTCCACAACCTAGAGTAACTGGTGCAACACCCTACTCATATTCTTGACTGCCTTGAAGATATGCCTAACAGTCTTGATCTTTTCCTCATCTCTAATACTTCTGCTTATGCACTTATCCCATCTTCTCCATTGGGCTCCTCTGATCACAACAAGCGTGTAGTGCTTGCATGTCAGGATAAACATCTCACACTTTAATCATCTCACTCAACAATGAAGGAGAAGCAGGTCTCTCTCTCTCTCTCTCTCTCTCTCTCTCTCTCTCTCTCTCTCTCTCTCTCTCTCTCTCTCTCTCTCTCTCTCTTCATATTCCTATAAAATGTGTTGATTTAATACAATAACTTGTCATTCCATTAC
>NW_026973731.1:312500-315000 GCF_035594125.1 Scylla paramamosain
TATTTATTTATTTATTTTCTTTGTATATTTGTTGGTGAGGTTTTTTGTATCACCCTGTATTAGTTTGTAAGTTTAAAAATATTATCACGGGTTTCTTAATTAAGTTTTCTCTAAGTTTACTACAATGAATAATAATAATAATAATAATAATAATAATAATAATAATAATAATAATAATAATAATTTAAAGTTACCATTATTATTATTATTATTATTATTATTATTATTATTATTATTATCATTTACATAAGCTAAGTTTGTTCGTTTGTTTGTTCATTTTAAGGATCTATTTTTCCTCTGTGCTCAAAATATTTCCTCCTTTCTGTTTGTAATTCAAGGAAAGAAAATACAACAATTAAATTTTTTTTTTGGTAAATATGTACAAAAAAAAAAGATAAGATTTTTTTTCTTTCACAAAATGCAAAATAATTAAAGGAAATATTGTTTTTTTTTTTGCTTTTGTTTTGTTTATTTATTTGTTTATTTTTTTTGTCTTTGGTGTATATAAAGATTTGGAAAAATATATATTGTGTTTCTTTTTTCTTTTCTTTCATTTTTATTTCTATATTTATTTATTTGTTTTATTTATTTTCAATTGCATTTATCATTTCATTTTTATTTTTTTGTTTATTTTTATTATCTATGCTAGAGAGAGAGAGAGAGAGAGAGAGAGAGAGAGAGAGAGAGAGAGAGAGAGAGAGAGAGAGAGAGAGAGAGAGAGAGAGAGAGAGAGAGAGAGAGAGAGAGAGAGAGAGAGAGAGCAGTACAAATTACCTATATATTAAAAAAGCATTAATAATTTTGTAATAACTTCATTTGTAGTAATTATAAGAAGTCTGAATTATATATATCTAGAAAAGCTCATAATATTTTTCTATCATTATGTGAGAGAGAGAGAGAGAGAGAGAGAGAGAGAGAGAGAGAGAGAGAGAGAGAGAGAGAGAGAGAGAGAGAGAGAGAGAGAGAGAGAGAGAGAATGTGTGTGTGTGTGTGTGTGTGTGTGTGTGTGTGTGTGTGTGTGTGTGTGTGTGTGTGTGTGTGTGTGTGTGTGAAAGGCTATTTGCATGTACACTTTCCAACACACACACACACACACACACACACACACACACACAAACACACACACACACTTTCTCCCCACCTATCAATATCTGTAGAATTGTATCTTTCTCTCTAACAGATATGTATGTACGTGTGTGTGTGTGTGTGTGTGTGTGTGTGTGTGTGTGTGTGTGTGTGTGTGTGTGTGTGTACATAAGAAACGTACACCAAAAAAACGTACATACACGCCTGCTTGCACTGTTCTGCTATGTACGTATTTGCTTCATGTCTGTGTGTACGTGTTTGTATGTGTGTGTCTGTGTGCGTGTACGTATGGCTGTATGTACGTGCGTAAAATGCATGCCCGCAAAGCCTCCCATACACACACGCACACACACACATAGACCTAATTAGTATAGACATACCTAGTCAGGATACACCTAGGCCTAATTAGTAAGAGCACTCCTAGGCCTAATTACTAAGTATACACCTTGCCCTAATTAATATGGACACACTTAGGCTTATTTATTAAGGACACACCTAGGCCTAATTAAGACAGGAAGTGGAATAAATGAAGACAGGCCTAATTAGCACAGGAAGTGAAATTAATGAGAACAGCTAGGCCTAATTAAGACAAAATGGAGTTAATGAACACACCTAGGCCTAATTAAGACAGGAATTGGAATTAATGAACACAACTAGGCCTAATTAAGATAGGAATTGAAATTAAGGAACACACCTAGGCCTAATTAAGACAGGAATTGGAATTAATGAAGATATCTAGGCCTAATTAAGACAGGAATTGAAATTAATGAGGATAGCTAGGCCTAATTAAGACAGGAAGTGGAATTAATGAACTCACCTAGGCCTAATTAAGACAGGAATTGGAATTAATGAACACACCTAGGCCTAATTAAGATAGGAATTGGAATTAATGAACACACCTAGGCCTAATTAAGATAGGAATTGGAATTAATGAACACACCTAGGCCTAATTAAGACAGGAATTGGAATTAATGAAGATAGCTAGGCCTAATTAAGACAGGAAGTGGAATTAATGAACACAGCTAGGCCTGATTAGCACAGGAAGTAATAGTATTGAGCATAGGCCTAATTAAGAGAGGAAGTGCAAATAATGAACATAGATAGGCCTAATTAAGACAGAAAGTAGGGATAATGCATGCAGGTAGGCCTAATTAAGACAGGGAGAGTGAATAATGAACACAGGTAGGCCTAAATGGTACAGGAAGTACAAGTAATGAACACAGGTAGGCCTAATTAGCACAGGGAGTAGCAGTAATGAACACATAGGCCTAATTAACAAAAGGAGTGGGAGTAATAGGCACAGGTAGGCCTAATTAGCACAGGAAGTAGTAGTAATGAACAGATAACAAAAGGAGTGAGAGTAATGAAGACAGGTAGGCCTAATTAGCACAGAGAATGGAATAATGAAGACAGG
>NW_026973731.1:320000-327500 GCF_035594125.1 Scylla paramamosain
ATGATTTCACCAACAGAGAGGTAAATTGGTTACACATAGGGATAAAATTGTGCACGAGAGCAGGTTAAGTCGCTGCCCACATAAACGCAGCATCCAGCTTTGGATTGAAAAATGAGATACAGAAAGTATGAAGGAACAGAAAAGGGCCTACTGTCAGTTGCCTCACACACCTGAGTTTATGTGAGGAAAAGAAGATGAGGTTTAGAAGAGGAGAGGTGGTGTTCTACAGATTGAAAATTACAATGTTAGTAAGCATGATAGAATAGTCTGACTTGGAGGAGAGATGGAGGAAAGATCAAAGAAGGTTCAAGCGGAAGGAGAAACGTGGAGGTAACTTGTGGAAGGAGATATGGAGGAAAGAAGAAACACTGGTGGAGAGAATAATTTAGTCAGCTTACCAGTAGTAGGGTCAGTAATGCTGGAATAGGTCATGGAATGGTTGACCTCAAATTTCATGTCATTGGTGGAGGCAGGGGCGGCCTCTAACCCCCTCCTCCTCCTCCTCCTCCTCCTCCTCCTCCAGACTGCTCCTTCCCCCTCCTCTTCTCTGTTTTCTGTGAGGGTAGAGATAATGATGGTGATTATATAAGGACTAGGAGGAAGTAGAACAACATCAACAACAACAACAACAACAACAACAACAACAACAACACTTATAACTTACCGTCTAAGGAAGAACAGTGTTGCCACAAACATTAGACACAAAATTAACCCAAACACCAGGCCAACATAGAGGCCAGTGTTGGTAGCAGTGGTAGTAGTAGCAGTAATAGTAGTAGTAGTAGTAGTAGAGGTCCAGGATAGTGTAGGTGCTGTCATTGTCCTGGCCTGAAAAGTAGTAGTAGTAGTAGTAGTAGTAGTTGTTGCAGTAGTAATATTAGTTGTACTAGAAGCAAGAAGAAAAGAATTTCCCTAGCATTAGGAGGAGGAGGAGGAGGAGGAGGAGGAGGAGGAGGAGGAGGAGGAGGAGGAGGAGGAGAGAGAGAGAGAGAGAGAGAGAGAGAGAGAGAGAGAGAGAGAGAGAGAGAGAGAGAGAGAGAGAGAGAGAGAGAGAGAGAGAGAGAGAGATTAAGTACAACTGAGATACAACTACATAAATACATTCAATTTTAAAGTACACACACACACACACACACACACACACACACACACACACACACACACACACACACACACACACACACACACAAGTTATAGCATTAAGACAGATGACTATCCACAATATCCTAACCTAACCTAACCTAACCTAACCTAACCTAACCTAACTGCCTCATAAATGTCTTATTTAATTGAAGTGACACAAGAATGCAAATTTTATAGGTGAGAAAAATTATAACTCATTAATATTCATACTTCTGTTTCCTGACTACCACCACCACCACCACCACCACCTTCCCTAACTCACCCACCCTGTTCCTAACTTTCTCACACCGTTCTTTACTCATTCAACCAGTTTGTAAAATTTTTTTTTCCTAACTTATCCCATTCCTAACTTGCATATCCCATTCCTAACTTACATATCCCATTCCTAACTTAAATATACCATTCCTAACTTGCATATTTCATTCCTAACTTACATATCCCATTCCTAAACTACATATCCCATTCCTAACTTAAATATCCCATTCCTAATTTACATACCCCATTCCTAATTTATCCCATTCCTAACTTAAATGTCCCATTCCTAACTTGCATGTCCTCTTCCTCTTACCCACTCTGTTCCTAACTTATATATTACATTGACTTTTCCACATTTAAAGATTACCTATTTCATTCCACACCATTCCTAACTTATTTACTCCTCCCATTCTTAACTTAAATACACTCACCACTATATTTCTAACTTAATAATCCTTCTCATAAATTACCCATTCCATTCCTAACTTGCTTACAAATCCCTTTCCTAACCTACTTATTCACCTTAATCCTGCCTAACCAACACTACTTCTAACTGACTTATCTATCCCATTCACAATTTATTTACTCAATCCATTCCTAACTTACCAATCCCTATCATTCCTAACTTGCCCATACTCCTTAACCCTTTCCTTCCGGCAATCGTACATATACAATTGCAAAAATGCGTCCGCAGCGACGGCGGTCACACCCCTAATCAAGAATTTTTGCGCCCCAATTTTGAGGTCCAAGCGCGGTTTCTTGAGTGAGAAGGTGTGAGTGGAAGCGTCTGGCACGTTTCCACATGTAGTGTTGTCACTAGCTCTGGAAATGTAGCGGTAACTAAGCTATTTTCCCGTTCTCCGGGCAACACTTGGCAACCCCAGCGACCCGCCGGGTGGAAAGCACCATGATGAGTGGTAAGAGACAGCCTGATAAGAGCCAAGGATCTCAGATCATAACTCACCATGGAGCAGGACACAACATATGTATTTACCACTGCTTCTGAGTTTGAAGACACTGACACTGAATATTTAGAAGAACAAACTGAAGAAAGCAAAGACATCAGTGAGGACTCGCAAAATGATTTACAGGATCCACCTCTTTTATCACAACAGAGACATCATACCTGTCATTCTTTATTGATAATTGTTTTATTATCTTCCATTTTATAAGATAATGGTACAAGGTAACTTGTCAGAGAGAGAGAGAGAGAGAGAGAGAGAGAGAGAGAGAGAGAGAGAGAGAGAGAGAGAGAGAGAGAGAGAGATAATGTTATTTGCCTGAAACGATATGAAAGGGATGAAATCTCTCTCTCTCTCTCTCTCTCTCTCTCTCTCTCTCTCTCTCTCTCTCTCTCTCATTGGAAGTGTACAATTTCCCCTCCAAGATGAGAGAGAGAGAGAGAGAGAGAGAGAGAGAGAGAGAGAGAGAGAGAGAGAGAGAGAGAGAGAGAGACAAGGTAAGACAATAATCTTACCTTTAAATATCACATATCAAACCTTTGCCTAAAATGATCTAGATCAATAGCTCTATTGCTGAAAATAAAAAACTTTGTTCCAGTGGAAATTATGAAAATCATGTATTATGCCCATATATACCCACACTTAACCTACTGTAATCCAATTTGGTCCACTACCTACCCATGTCATCTACAAAATCTAAACATCCTCCACAAGAAAATTATTAGAATCATGACTAATAGTGACTTCCTCCAACACACACCTCCACTCTTTAAATCTATGAAAATCCTTCAACTCTCTGACTTATCAAACTTCTCTATTGCATCATACATGTTCAAATTGATAAATTTCAACAACAACAATACCCTGACCCTAACTCATAACCACTCCACACGCTACAGGCATTCTCTACAGATTCCCCATCATACCTTAACTCTCTACCAACACTCTCTAATGTATAAAGGTCCCAAAATATGGAATAGCACCCTGTCACATATAAAAAATTCATTAAGCGTAAATATCTTTAAGAGAAAACTAAAAGAATATTTATTGTCTCAATACTGACACATCTTGTACTTCAATCAATTTTTATCAATATCAATTATTTTGTTTCTTGGTATTGTAACCAAATAGTTCATATCCTCTGTAACTAAAATAGTTTATATCCTCTAGTATATATACATATTTATTTCTGTTTGTTTAATTATTCTCAAAACAAATATTTGCTTGTTTATAATCAGATTCCACTTCAATTTTCTCTATTTCTCATGTATAATTATGATTTTTCTCCTTTCCTTCCTGTTCTTGCAAAGCCATTTATCCCTAAATCTTTTGTTATTGCTATTTATTTATTTATATATATATTTTTTTTTTACATTTTCTTCAATTAGATTTTTAGTTTAGTGTTGTTTTACATTTCAGTATTAAGTAGATATTAAGTGTGCCCAAAAAGCTTGTGCTTCATAACGGGCTGTTTGTCTTTCAATTAATTAAGCTTATATATGTACTACAGACAAACATAATAAAGTGTTTAAGTGTTTAAGTGTTTAAGTGAGAGAGAGAGAGAGAGAGAGAGAGAGAGAGAGAGAGAGAGAGAGAGAGAGAGAGAGAGAGAGAGAGAGAGAATGTGTGTTTATATGAGAGAGAGAGAGAGAGAGAGAGAGAGAGAGAGAGAGAGAGAGAGAGAGAGAGAGAGAGAGAGAGAGAGAGAGAGAGAGAGAGAGAGAGAGAGAGAGAGAGAGAGAGAGAGAGAGAGAGAGAGAATGTGTGTTTATATGAGAGAGAGAGAGAGAGAGAGAGAGAGAGAGAGAGAGAGAGAGAGAGAGAGAGAGAGAGAGAGAGAGAGAGAGAGAGAGAGAGAGAGAGAGAGAGAGAGAGAGAGAGAGAGAGAGAGAGAGAGAGAGAGAGAGAGAGAGAGAGAGAGAGAGAGAGAGAGAGAGAGAGAGAGAGAGAGAGAGAGAGAGAGAGAGAGAGAGAGAGAGAGAGAGAGAGAGAGAGAGAGAGAGAGAGAGAGAGAGAGAGAGAGAGAGAGAGAGAGAGAGAGAGAGAGAGAGAGAGAGAGAGAGAGAGAGAGAGAGAGAGAGAGAGAGAGAGAGAGAGAGAGAGAGAGAATGTGTTATTATATGAGAGAGAGAGAGAGAGAGAGAGAGAGAGAGAGAGAGAGAGAGAGAGAGAGAGAGAGAGAGAGAGAGAGAGAGAGAGAGAGAGAGAGAGAGAGAGAGAGAGAGAGAGAGAGAGAGAGAGAGAGAGAGAGAGAGAGAGAGAGAGAGAGAGAGAGAGAGAGAGAGAGAGAGAGAGAGAGAGAGAGAGAGAGAGAGAGAGAGAGAGAGAGAGAGAGAGAGAGAGAGAGAGAGAGAGAGAGAGAGAGAGAGAGAGAGAGAGAGAGAGAGAGAGAGAGAGAGAGAGAGAGAGAGAGAGAGAGAGAGAGAGAGAGAGAGAGAGAGAGAGAGAGAGAGAGAGAGAGAGAGAGAGAGAGAGAGAGAGAGAGAGAGAGAGAGAGAGAGAGAGAGAGAGAGAGAGAGAGAGAGAGAGAGAGAGAGAGAGAGAGAGAGAGAGAGAGAGAGAGAGAGAGAGAGAGAGAGAGAGAGAGAGAGAGAGAGAGAGAGAGAGAGAGAGAGAGAGAGAGAGAGAGAGAGAGAGAGAGAGAGAGAGAGAGAGAGAGAGAGAGAGAGAGAGAGAGAGAGAGAGAGAGAGAGAGAGAGAGAGAGAGAGAGAGAGAGAGAGAGAGAGAGAGAGAGAGAGAGAGAGAGAGAGAGAGAGAGAATGTATGTTTATATGAGAGAGAGAGAGAGAGAGAGAGAGAGAGAGAGAGAGAGAGAGAGAGAGAGAGAGAGAGAGAGAGAGAGAGAGAGAGAGAGAGAGAGAGAGAGAGAGAGAGAGAGAGAGAATGTGTGTTTATATGAGAGAGAGAGAGAGAGAGAGAGAGAGAGAGAGAGAGAGAGAGAGAGAGAGAGAGAGAGAGAGAGAGAGAGAGAGAGAGAGAGAGAGAGAGAGAGAGTTTTGTATATATATATTTTCTTCTTTCTTTACATTTAAGTATAGGCTTTTCAAATAACAGCATAAAAAACGTATTGTTTTAAGCCTGATGTAAATTTTGTTTAAATAAAAAAAAAAAAAAAAAGAGAGAGAGAGAGAGAGAGAGAGAGAGAGAGAGAGAGAGAGAGAGAGAGAGAGAGAGAGAGAGAGAGAGAGAGAGAGAGAGAGAGAGAATGTGTTATTATATGAGAGAGAGAGAGAGAGAGAGAGAGAGAGAGAGAGAGAGAGAGAGAGAGAGAGAGAGAGAGAGAGAGAGAGAGAGAGAGAGAGAGAGAGAGAGAGAGAGAGAGAGAGAGAATGTGTGTTTATATGAGAGAGAGAGAGAGAGAGAGAGAGAGAGAGAGAGAGAGAGAGAGAGAGAGAGAGAGAGAGAGAGAGAGAGAGAGAGAGAGAGAGAGAGAGAGAGAGAGAGAGAGAGAGAGAGAGAGAGAGAGAGAGAGAGAGAGAGAGAGAGAGAGAGAGAGAGAGAGAGAGAGAGAGAGAGAGAGAGAGAGAGAGAGAGAGAGAGAGAGAGAGAGAATGTGTGTTTATATGAGAGAGAGAGAGAGAGAGAGAGAGAGAGAGAGAGAGAGAGAGAGAGAGAGAGAGAGAGAGAGAGAGAGAGAGAGAGAGAGAGAGAGAGAGAGAGAGAGAGAGAGAGAGAGAGAGAGAGAGAGAGAGAGAGAGAGAGAGAGAGAGAGAGAGAGAGAGAGAGAGAGAGAGAGAGAGAGAGAGAGAGAGAGAGAGAGAGAGAGAGAGAGAGAGAGAGAGAGAGAGAGAGAGAGAGAGAGAGAGAGAGAGAGAGAGAGAGAGAGAGAGAGAGAGAGAGAGAGAGAGAGAGAGAGAGAGAGAGAGAGAGAGAGAGAGAGAGAGAGAGAGAGAGAGAGAGAGAATGTGTGTTTATATGAGAGAGAGAGAGAGAGAGAGAGAGAGAGAGAGAGAGAGAGAGAGAGAGAGAGAGAGAGAGAGAGAGAGAGAGAGAGAGAGAGAGAGAGAGAGAGAGAGAGAGAGAGAGAGAGAGAGAGAGAGAGAGAGAGAGAGAGAGAGAGAGAGAGAGAGAGAGAGAGAGAGAGAGAGAGAGAGAGAGAGAGAGAGAGAGAGAGAGAGAGAGAGAGAGAGAGAGAGAGAGAGAGAGAGAGAGAGAGAGAGAGAGAGAGAGAGAGAGAGAGAGAGAGAGAGAGAGAGAGAGAGAGAGAGAGAGAGAGAGAGAGAGAGAGAGAGAGAGAGAGAGAGAGAGAGAGAGAGAGAGAGAGAGAGAGAGAGAGAGAGAGAGAGAGAGAGAGAGAGAGAGAGAGAGAGAGAGAGAGAGAGAGAGAGAGAGAGAGAGAGAGAGAGAGAGAGAGAGAGAGAGAGAGAGAGAGAGAGAGAGAGAGAGAGAGAGAGAGAGAGAGAGAGAGAGAGAGAGAGAGAGAGAGAGAGAGAGAGAGAGAGAGAGAGAGAGAGAGAGAGAGAGAGAGAGAGAGAGAGAGAGAGAGAGAGAGAGAGAGAGAGAGAGAGAGAGAGAGAGAGAGAGAGAGAGAGAGAGAGAGAGAGAGAGAGAGAGAGAGAGAGAGAGAGAGAGAGAGAGAGAGAGAGAGAGAGAGAGAGAGAGAGAGAGAGAGAGAGAGAGAGAGAGAGAGAGAGAGAGAGAGAGAGAGAGAGAGAGAGAGAGAGAATGTGTGTTTATATGAGAGAGAGAGAGAGAGAGAGAGAGAGAGAGAGAGAGAGAGAGAGAGAGAGAGAGAGAGAGAGAGAGAGAGAGAGAGAGAGAGAGAGAGAGAGAGAGAGAGAGAGAGAGAGAGAGAGAGAGAGAGAGAGAGAGAGAGAGAGAGAGAGAGAGAGAGAGAGAGAGAGAGAGAGAGAGAGAGAGAGAGAGAGAGAGAGAGAGAGAGAGAGAGAGAGAGAGAGAGAGAGAGAGAGAGAGAGAGAGAGAGAGAGAGAGAGAGAGAGAGAGAGAGAGAGAGAGAGAGAGAGAGAGAGAGAGAGAGAGAGAGAGAGAGAGAGAGAGAGAGAGAGAGAGAGAGAGAGAGAGAGAGAGAGAGAGAGAGAGAGAGAGAGAGAGAGAGAGAGAGAGAGAGAGAGAGAGAGAGAGAGAGAGAGAGAGAGAGAGAGAGAGAGAGAGAGAGAGAGAGAGAATGTGTGTTTATAT
>NW_026973731.1:335000-357500 GCF_035594125.1 Scylla paramamosain
TAAACATTCCCTGCCTGCCTCTGTATTTCCACCTTCCTGTGACTTGAACTCTTTCAGAAGGGAAAAAAAGGTAATTTAGTGGACTTTTCAGGTGAACCGAGACCTTCCGAGACCTTCCAAGACCTTCCAAAATCTGCCGTGACCCACAGATGAAGATGTATAGGTGATAAACGGAGGCCGGTTTGTTTATTTTTTTTGTTTTTCTATTGCTTTATTTATGAAAGAAGATGAGACAAGTATTTGAGGTGAGGTGAGAGAGAGAGAGAGAGACAGAGGGAGAGAGAGAGAGAGAGAGAGAGAGAGAGAGAGAGAGAGAGAGATTGATGAGTAACAATTGGGAAAGATAATTGATAAAAAAAAAAACTGGTAATATTTATCTAAGACAATTAAAACACCAAGAAAATGCCTCAAAACACACACACACACACACACACACACACACACACACACACACACACACACACACACACACACACACACACACACACACTCAGAAACTTAATATTCTGAAAAAAAACTGTAAAAAAAAAAAAAAATACATTGCAGATGACTAACAGTAAATATTTCTTTCAGATTTAAGAAGTGCGATGATGCGACACACAGACAGACAGACAGACAGACACGTGTGGGATGAGTGCTGGCATACTGAAGGTCAAGAGGTCAAGAGGTCAAGAGTCACGTGTTGAGTCGTATGGGTCACCAGACAGGTCACCCACCTAACCCCACTCGGCCTGTCAGTTCAGCGGCAACACTCATGGAAGATTTGCCGCAAGCTGTGCCTCTCTGTGCTTGTTATCCGAACCTTGTGTCTAATATTGCCTTAATGTTGTGTGTGTGTGTGTGTGTGTGTGTGTGTGTGTGTGTGTGTGTGTGAGAGAGAGAGAGAGAGAGAGAGAGAGAGATTTTGTTACTCGTCATGTCCCCTGTACCACTTGAAGACCTCCACCTGACCCCCTCTTAGTCACCCTTGTTGTGTCCCCTGTACCACTTGAAGACCTCCACCAGACCCCCTCTTAGTCACCCTTGTTGTGTCCCCTGTACCACTTTAAGACCTCCACCAGACCCCCTCTTAGTCACCCTTGTTGTGTCCCCTGTACCACTTGAAGACCTCCACCAGACCCCCTCTTAGTCACCCTTGTTGTGTCCCCTGTACCACTTGAAGACCTCCACCTGACCCCCTCTTAGTCACCCTTCTGAGGTACAATAGTGTCTAGTCATCCTTCCTATGTCATCCTTGTGTAATCAGGAATAATTATCAGCCTTTGTACTCCTCCTGTCTGTCTGTCTGTCTGTCTGTCTGTCTGCCTACCAGTTAAAATGATCAATGTAGTCAGTTATACTTGTGGATACTGTGTGTGTGTGTGTGTGTGTATATATGAATTAATGTTTATTGTGAAGTATCTGCCTGCCTGCTTGCAAATTAATTATCAATATAGTTACTGTTTGTGTGTGTTTGTGTTATAAAGTTAATCTTGTGTATATTATTGATTGTATTCCACATGTATGGGCTGGCCAGACGTGATGTACTGTGACAGCCAGAACCTTGACATATACTGCTTGATAAAATGAAAATAAGCAAAAAATACATGAATAAAGTACAAATTTTGAGCCGAACTAATGAGGACTTTCTCTCGTCTTTTTCAGAGGTGCGTACATCTGCGAGTCAGCCCAACCAACCCCTTATATCCTACCTTATTCTGATATATTAGGTTAGATTCAGTTAGGTTACTTATATTGGGGGCCTGTCTTCCTTACTAACCTAACCTAACCCATTCCTTCCTTCTCGTCAAGCTGTTGGTGGGAGAAGCCCCAGGACTCTCAAGCGTGGGTTGAGTCACAACTGCGGGTGTGGTAAGTGTCTTTCTGACCTGTTACGTTAATTTGTTTTTTCAGAATTTATTTTATTTTTTAATTGTGTGTGTGTGTGTGTGTGTCTGTCTATCCCAGCCTCTCCCAGTGCATCCCAGCCTCTCCCAGTGCATCCTAGCCTCTTATATTATTTTTTTTTTTTTGTGTGTGTGTGTGTGTGTGTGTGTGTGTGTGTGTGTGTGTGTGTGTGTGTCTTTTTTAAATGTTTGGTCAAGTCAACATTCTGATTTAAGAGAAAATTGTCACTCACTCCAAGATTGAGTTAAGTAATAATTTCTTTAGGTCAAAATTAATGTGAAAAAGTGTATTAAATTTATTATTTTTTTGGCCATTCATTGATTGATTCATTAATTTGTGTGTTAAGGGAGAGTACTCTTGTAAAAAATCATTCATTCATTCCTTGAGTTTGTAGGAGTGAGTGAAATAATTTATTCCTAATGTAATTTAATACCCAAATGAAGGAGGGAGGTTTGTGAACTAATGTTTCTCCCTCTTCTCCCTCTCTCCCTCTCTCCCTAACAGCTAGCTCACCTTGAAGTCAGACGGGGCTCACGGTAAGTCTTGTGTTCTGTTCCTATAAACTGGTGGATATATTTGTTATATATATATATTAGTGATTACTTGTACAATGACGACACTTTCAGATGACACAAATTTCCATCTTAATTTAATGGTATCCCTCCTCTCCTCCATGTCTCCTCTCCACCAATTATACCTACATCCACAAGTCCTCCACCTTTTCCTATGAGACTTTCCTCCACTAATTATACCTCATTTCCAACTCCTCTCCACAAATTATACCTACATCCACAAGTCCTCCACCTTTTCCTATGAGACTTTCCTCCACTAATTATACCTCATTTCCAACCACAGATGTTCCACTTTTCCTATGAATGTGTCCATCTCTTAATCCACTTAAAATAACCTTTTTTTTTCCCTCTCAGAAGCTAACTTAGTAATTACAAGTTTTTCCATCACAGTGTTGCAGTGTTGCAGTGTTGCAGATCTTCACCCAAACAAGGGGAGTATTGTTTTTTTGTGTTTTGTATATATATATTTTTTTGTGGGGGGGAGGGGGTCTGGGGATAGCTATCTGCGGTGTGCGTCTGTGCGTGCGTCTGTGTGTGCGTCTGTGTGTGCGTCTGTGCACGTGCGTCTGTGTGCATGCATCTGTGTGTATGTCTTTTTTTTGGTTGTGTGTGTGTGAATTTTTTTTGGTATAAATATATAGGTGGTAGGCTATAATGTTAGGATATTTGACACAGATTAATATAGAAGATGGTTTAGGTTAGTTAAGGGTTAAGTGAGGCATAGAGAGAGAGAGAGAGAGGAAGACAGATATTAATAGGATTAGCTTATATTTTTTTTAGGGTTTAAAGTAAGTATCTAGGTGGCAGGTCAGAATGATATAATATTTAACACAGATTAATATAGAAGATGGTTTTAAGTTAGTATATATCAAAGGGTTAAGTAAGGCATAGAGAGAGAGAGAGAAAGGGTTATTAATAGGATGACAGGAGTATATATCAAAGGGTTAAGTGAGGCATAGAGAGAGAGAGAAAGGGTTATTAATAGGATGACAGGAGTATATATGAAAGGGTTAAGTGAGGCATAGAGAGAGAGAAAGGGTTATTTATAGGATGACAGGAGTATATATGAAAGGGTTAAGTGAGGCATAGAAAGGGTTATTAATAGGATTAGGTTGACAGGGTGTATGAATGTTTAACTCAGATTATATTGAATGTTTATTTCTTTATAATCTGAGTTTGTATGGCATGTTGAATATTAGTATGTTATTTTTGTAGTGGTGGTAGTGGTGGTAGTGGTGTTGGGACGTATGAATGATATTTTTTTTTTTTTTTTTTGGTGGGGGGGGCTAGGGGGGTATATATATATATAGTGTTATATAGATATTTTTTTTTTTATCCCCAGATCTTTGGTAAGAGATCTGGGGATTATGTATGTATGTATGTATGTATGTATGTATGTATGTCTAGCCAGTATTTTGGTAAGATACTGGCTAGTGAGTGAGTGTGTGTGTGTGTGTGTGTGTGTGTGTGTGTGCGTGCATATGTGTGTGTGTGTGCAGTTTTTTTTTTAGGTTAGGTTAATTAGTTAAATAAATAAGAGCATAGATATTAGTAATAATAAGAAAATTTGATATTAGTAATAAAAAAGAGGGTAAATAAATAAATAAATAAATAAATAAATAGGAATATTTATCAGGGGCAGGTACCTTAAGGGGGGGGTTGATGGCAGAAGGGGGGGATACCTATAGCATACTAGAGAGAGGGGGGGTGGGTGAGGAAGCTGTAATAATAAAAAAAATAAATAAAAAAATTTGAGGATAAATAAATAAATAAATAAAAATAGGAATATTTATCAGGTGCCGGTAGCAGAAGGGGGGGTACCTATAGCATACTAGAGAGAGGGGGGGGTGGGTGAGGAAGCTGTATGAATGACGAGTAGACTAGGGGGGGTCAGGGTGGGTGATATATAATAATTTGTGTAATATTTCAACATTTGTTATATCGACATGCATACTGACACTTTTCTCCCAGACAGATAAGCCTGGCTGGTGAGACAGAGGGGGAGTGGCTTTCTATTTCATTATGTAAGTGATATGAGGTGACATGAGGTCGTCTGGCCAGCTGTGACCCTGTACATGTGATAGGCTTGGAATTTATTGTAATTGTTATAGTGTGTGTGTGTGTGTGTTTGTTTGTTAGTATACTGTGAATTATAATGTTTGTTTAATATTTCCCATGAATTAACAAAAAAAGCACAATTTTATTAATATTTCTGTTTATTTATTGTAAACCAAGACTTTTGTATACCAGTTTTTGTTGAATAAATCTATAGTTATTAACATTATACTCTTTTGAAACCTCCTACAGTGAGAGAGTGTCACAGGAAGGAGTAAACAGATATTGCTGTATATATATATTTTATTTTTATGTATGAGTGACACTGGCCAAGGGAAACAAAAATCTAATGAAAAAAAAAGCCCACTGAAATGTCAGTCCCATAAAAGGGTCAAAGCAGTGACCAAAAATTGATGAATAAGTGTGTTGAAACCTCCCTCTTGAAGGAATTGAAGTCATAGGAAGGTGGAAATACAGAAGCAGGCAGGGAGTTCCAGAGTTTACCAGAGAAAGGGATGAATGATTGAGAATACTGGTTAACTCTTGCATTAGAGAGGTAGACAGAATAGGAGTGAGAGAAAGAGAAGACTGGTTAACTCTTGCATTAGAGAGGTAGACAGAATAGGAGTGAGAGAATGAGAATACTGGTTAACTCTTGCATTAGAGAGGTAGACAGAATAGGAGTGAGAGAATGAGAAGACTGGTTAACTCTTGCATTAGAGGTAGACAGAATAGGAGTGAGAGACTGAGAATACTGGTTAACTTTTGCATTAGAGAGGTGGACAGAATAGTGGTGAAAGAAAGAAAGTTGTGCAGGGAGATCATAGAAGGAGGGGAGGCATGCAGTTAGCAAGATCAGAAGAACAGTTAGAATGAAAAAAGCGGTAGAAGACAGATAGATATGCAACACTGCGGTGGTGAGGGAGAGGCTGAAGACACTCAGTTAGAGGAGAGGGACTGATGAGACGAACAGCTTGATAACAGGCTTTCTCTACAGTAAGCCTACCCAAATATAATCAGAATGTAGCCTCTTGTTTCAGGCCTACTTTGCAGTATTTCAGGGTACATGTGGGTTTAATAGCTCAGTAAGACGCAGGATCTACCAGCATAGGGCATAAATAATCATTTTGACGTATTTGAGCTTATAAAGTCAGTTTGTTTACAAAATTACATTCGTTGCCTCAATTTCGTCTTCGGCTACAACTTGCAATATATGTTTTTTTTTTTTTTTTTAGATATATTTAATATTTTATCGTTTTTTTTTTGTATTAGATTATTCTTTTTTTAAGCTTTTAGAAATATATAGTGTCAAATTTCTCAGTTGGCATTTTTGAATTTGTTTACTTTTCGGCTCTAAATCATAATCGACTTTTTAGTATGGGCTATTACAAGTTTTTTGTGTTATTATGTTAATTAAGGTATTTTAACAATATATGGAAATGGAGACAATCGATAATTTTCACGTGTTATTTATACATGACTTGACCTTATATAAATTAGAAAAAAACCCAAATATATGGTATTATAAGGGCTCTCTCAAAAAAAACCTCTTTAAAAAACAATTCAACATTTTTAGAAATCATAAAATCTAACTTAGACTCAGAAATAAAAGAAATATTAGAATTTTCTCAATACAACGAATGCTCATAAAACTCCTCCCCCTATGTCGGCCATTTTGTGGACAGACGGTGGAGAGTCGCAGAAGTGTTCACATTACTTCAGCCTTCACGACCATAACCAGGTAATTTATAAGATATATGATCAACAGGTAACCTTGCCAAGACCTTAAAAGCCATGTAACGAAGTGGGTGTCATATAAATAAGCGGAGACTGGAAATATGATCGATGTTCAGAGAAAGGGTTATGTCAGCTGGTTCATGTCCGCTGTTTGTCCGTGGTGCTCTTATTAACACTTAATTTGTGATGTTTGTAGATCACTTGCGGTGTTACTTCACTGATATTTTGTCCTTGGTGCTATAAATGTTATATTTGACCAGGTAAGGACGAGTTAGAGCCGTGAAATATTGAGATATAGTGTAACAGCTGGTGCCATAAAAACCCTGCCTGGTGAGGTGACGTGAGGTACATTACGATAAGATAACTAAAAATTCTGCCTTTAAAATCCCCTGTGGAGGTTTAAGCGTATATAAATGTTATCCAGGAGTGTGTGTGCACTATACTCAGGGAGGTTTGGTTTAATTAAGACCGTGAAATATTGAGTTATATGAAATAATAGGATTTTTTTTATTTTTCATCAATATTTCGTTATATCATTTACTGTGTGGCTTGGATACGTTCATATATCGTCACGGAGCTTACGAACGTTAGATTACAACCGTGTTTGGCTACATATAGTGACTGATTAATGAGATTTTGCCAGATAAGATGGACCAAAGATTTACAAATAAACATTGTTGTCTAAGAGAGAGAGAGAGAGAGAGAGAGAGAGAGAGAGAGAAATTTAATGTGTTTTCATGAGGACAGTAACCAATATGTAAATGTCTCTCTCTTTCTCTCTCTACTACTACTACTACTACTACTACTACTACTACTACTACTACTGCTACATTTATTATTATTATATTATTATTAACAGCTTAATATGAGTAACAGTATGAGTGGAACCCCCCCAGACATGTGAAGCATACTCCACACATGGACGGATAAGGCCCTTGTACAGAGTTAACAGCTGGGGGGGTGAGAAAAACTGGCGGAGACGTCTCGGAACGTCCCTGATATTAACCTATTCAGTTTTTTCAATTTATATATTCACCAATCTCTTTCACTCAGTCACTGTCTCACTATGAGTTGCCAGAGAGACAATGCTGACATTTCATGCATAACTAAGAATTCATACAAGGTAGCCAAGGACCCAAAGTTTTCACGAATACCAATGACCCGTAATATTGTCAAACCTATTTTATTTATTTTTTTGAGTTGCTGAGTAAATGAGTATCTTATCTTTTTGTTTTTTTCAGTGAAGTGGTGTCCATTAGAGGTGGTAAGTACCTGTTCATGTTTTGGTGACAGCGGAAAAGAAGGTAGACGTAATTATAAGTGTTCAAAATTTATATCTTCTCACTTATGTGTTAATTTCTTTCCTTACCTCTACAATCTTCTTCCACTCCTTTGGTAGACCAGTCACACAGATTCATTCATTTAAAAAAAGGTTCATTATTATGTCTACCTCTCTACCTGTCTGCCTGCACACACGCGATCAGACCTCCTGCCGAGACACGAGAAAGTTCCCTCATTGGCTGACGAAATGGCCTTGGTTGTATAGTGTGTGGCTCTCATTGGCTGCAGATCTGATGGTGTTTGTGGTGTTGATGATGGTTTATCTTATTATTATTATGTTTATGTATTGTTATATAGTGTTTATGATGCTAAAAATGTTTTGTGTGTTTTGGGAATGTCCACGAAAATTTTTGATTAAAAGGAAATGCATATTGATATACAAACTTTCTCTCTCTCTCTCTCTCTCTCTCTCTCTCTCTCTCTCTCTCTCTCTCTCTCTCTCTCTCTCTCTCTCTCTCTCTCTCTCTCTCTCTCTCTCTCTCTCTCTCTCTCTCTCACAAAAAGCTGACAATATTAATTTGGACTTTTGTTAAGGGAGGAGGGTGAAGGAAAGGCTCTTTTGGGTGGTTAAAATTAAAATCTGATATATTTGAGTGTCTGGGAGTGGTGAAGGAAAGACTCTTTTGGGTGGTTAAAATTAAAATCTGATATATTTAGTTAGTGTCTGCTTGTCAAGAACACCCAAAGACACTCAAAAAACACATGCAAAATGCGCACAAATTCTACAGGAACATCCAAACACACACAAAAAAAACAGAAAAATGCCCCAAAAATTCTAGAAAGACACTGAAACACAGTCAAAAACACCCAAGCACACTCAGAAATGCACAAAAAATTCAGTAAAATCAAACATTGGCAAAGGTTTTCACTCCAAGGTTGATATAGAGGCACTGTACATAAACTGTGAGGATTTCAACAATTGTCACTGTTTTCTCACAAGCGCTTAAGGTTCCTGAAGGTGACGTGCAGCTGAGGAGACGTCAGGTAGAGGTGGTGGTGGTATCCCAGCATAGCACATTGGCACAAGGTGTTCAGGGGTATTAGTCTGTCTGACGTGTCACCCACTCGTCTCGTGGAAACAAGTGAGTGACGTGTCGGGTCTCTGAAGTAACACAGAAAGATATTGCTGCGTTTTTTTATCAGTTTGGAATTTAATGACATGGTGTTTTTTTTTTTTTTATTTCAAGTTATGATTTCTTTATTCATTCCATTAATTAGTTCATTGTTCATTATTTTTTTCTGATTTTCTCTCACTCACTCACTCACTCACACACACACACACACACACACACACACACACACACACACACACACACACACACACACACACACACACACACACACACACACACACACACACACACACACACACACACACACATTTACCTCCTAACACATCTGATACACACACACACACACACACACACACACACACACACACACACACACACACACACACACACACACACACACACAAAATGTCTATATTTTGAAACAGTATATTGTGACATGACATCTCAATACTTTTTTCCCACATTTTCTCTCATTTACATCCAAAAACATCACTAAAACCACAAAACCACAAACCCATTGAAACACGGCCAAGAAAATCCCACAAATACTTCTTGAAAATAACAAATAGATAATAAATGATGCTCGTATTATGTTGTTTAATATTTCTAAAATACGTGTACTTTCCAAAAGCATTGATGGTTTTCTCAGATTGTAAAGTTGTGGGATGAATAATTGCATTACCGTGAACTGGATCAGTCTGGGTGTGTCATAATCGTTAACTAACTATACATTTTTTTTCTACTGAATCTGTAATCCTGTGAGTATAATTAACTGGGGTGTATGCTAAGTTATCTATCTACTTTTGGGTGTATTTAATCCCTGGGTAGAATTACTGTACTAATCTGATTTGTCATGTGAATAATTTTTTTTTTATATACTGTGGGGATGAATTGATCCTTATATCTCTGACCTAATTAATATGGGTTTTCTATCTTTCCTTTATATTGTATTCATATTTTATCTTGTTTTATCTAAAATTAATGTGTTTTTATCCCAATTTTTTTTTGTGGTGTGAATTAATATATAAATAACAGTGGCTTCCCTTTCTTCCTCCTCCTCTGTTCTTGTGTTTATTATGGGGTAATTTAAGGGCAGTAATAGTAGTAGTAGTAGTAGTAGTACTGGTGATTAAAAAACTAATCTCTTATTTCAGGTGAGGCCAGATGTTGAGAGAGGTCACTTTTCTCCTTAAGATGTCTAGGACTTAGTGACAGAGAGTCCGAGAGGAAGGTCACTTAGTAAGGAGTGCAATGAAGAGCTCCAGTTTTCCTTGAATTTCTTCTCTCCTCACTTACTTTACCAGAATCATCACATTTATATTGTAATGATGTAATAAAGAAAAATTGTACTGTAATTAATACCGGTGATTTTTAATGTGCCACTGCTTTTAATCTAACGGTGATAACAATAATAATAATAATAATTAACTAATAAATAAAACTCCTTTCTCTCTCTGCCAATATTATTAGAGAGAGAGAGAGAGAGAGATGCATTGGTGTAATGGTAATAATGGGTAGTATTGGTAATTACTGGTGGATGTAATTGATATAATGTTTAGTAGTCTAATGGTGTTATTAATAGATGGGTTAAGTTAATTTACTTGTGTTTTAAACTTTAATTATCTACTTGTAAATTTAGTAAGAAAATTGATTGCAATTAATAATGGCTTATGGTATTCTATTCAATGAGTTGGGTTTCATTACTGTTATGTCATTTAAATGTATTTTTACACACACACACACACACACACACACACACACACATTTCTGCCTCATCCTGTGTTTATTACAAATCACAAACACAATTTCTTCCTTTGTCTTCTCAAGTTACTAAAATTACCCTTTAACTCAACAAAACACACAATTTATGCTTCCTTCTAAATACAAAAAGCACAATTTTTCTCTCACCCCAAAACAAAATCTCTCTACTCATCTCATCATTAATGTAGTTTGAGTGTTAATAAAACAATAACATTTAGTAAATATTTATTGGAAATAGTATTGATTGATTGATCTGTAAAATAAGATGTTAGTGCTGGTTTTAATAATACTGAGAACTTGAGAACAATAACAAAATCAATAAAAAAAAAATAATAATAATAAATTTTTCTTTTGACAACCTACAGCAGGGCGCCCCTCAGAGTATTAGAACTCCCCCACCCCACCCCACCCCCACCACCACCAACCCTGGGCAGGTGAAACCCATAGACTGTAACACAGATGAAAAAAAGAGAGACTGCAAAATGCTCTCCCTTATTTCATCCCACAAGTCTATGGCAAGTGAAACCCCATAGAGTTTTATAGAGATGAAATTAATGGTTGAATCCTGCATAATCAGAAGGAATAAGCAAAATGTACCTCTCAAATTTTATCTCCTTAAAGGTGCATGGGCAACACTCACCCACAGATTGACAGGGAGGGGTGGGGAGGGGAGGAGTCACCCCATTTGGCTCATATGAAGCAAGTGGTCTCACCCCAAAAATGTGAGAGGGTAGATGTTTTAACCACTGCCATGCAAGCCAAACTATTCTATTACTAAGGCTACTTGAACACTACTTGCTACTACCTCCTCACTGACTACTGACTACTGGAGAGAGAGAGAGAGAGAGCAGAGAGAGAGAGAGAGGAGAGAGGAAAGAAAAAGAAAGAAAAAGAAAGAAAAAGAAAGAAGAAGAAAGAAGAGAGAGAGAGAGAGAGAGAGAGCGAGAGAGAGAGAGAGAGAGAGAGAGAGAGAGAGATCTGAGAAATTCACTTAAATATACTAAGAAAAAGATGGAAGGAGAGAGAAGAGATGGCTGGAGAGAGAGAGAGAGAGAGAGAGAGAGAGAGAGAGAGAGAGAGAGAGAGGAGAGAGAGAGAGAGAGAGAGAGAGAGAGAGAGAGAGAAAGAAAGAAAGAAAGAAAGAGAAGAAAGAAGAGAGAAAGAAAGAAAGAGAGAGAGAGAGAGAGGAGAGAGAGAGAGAGAGAGAGAGAGAGAAGAGAGAGAGAGAGAGAGAGAGGAGAGAGAGAGAGAGAGGAGAGAGAGAGAGAGAGAGAGCGAGAGGAGAGAGAGAGAGAGAGAGAAATTCACTTAAATATACTAAGAAAAGATGAAAAGAGAAAGAAGAAAGTAAGAATGAAAACACTTTGATAATATACATGACATATCCTACAAATATTCTTCCTTTCAGTAATAACAATAATGCACCTATTCACAGCTTCTTTTCCTAATCATTTAATGACTCACAACTTTATTTCCATTCATTCATTACAGTAATTTCATTCACTCTAAGCATTCCTTTCTGTAAAGTAATATATTTCTTATTTTCAACTTAATTTCATAGTGATTGCAGCCACGCACACACGTCCATTCACTGAAGTTCATTACGTTGCCCTGCTTATAACATCCTTTCGAGATGTGCTTTTTCCATCATCATCATCATACAGAAAACACCTCTTGTGTGTGCTGCTGCTGCTGCTGCTGCTGCTGCTGCTGCTGCTGCTGCTGGTCTGAAAGTAAAAGGCTCGGTTATTGTGTGTGGTATGGGTTATTAGGAGGAGGAGGAGGGGGATTAATAAAAGAAGAAAAAGTAGAAGACAGCTAGATATGCAACATTGCGGCGGTGAGAGAGGGGCTGAAGACAGTCAGTTAGAGGAGAGGAGTTGATGAGACGAAAAGCTTTTGATTCCACCCTGTCTAGAAGAGCAGTATGAGTGGAACCCCCCCAGACATGTGAAGCATACTCCATACATGGACGGATAAGGCCCTTGTACAGAGTTAGCAGCTGGGGGGGTGAGAAAAACTGGCGGAGACGTCTCAGACCACCTAACTTCATAGAAGCTGTTTTAGCTAGAGATGAGATGTGAAGTTTCCAGTTCAGATTATAAGTAAAGGACAGACCAAGGATGTTCAGTGTAGAAGAGGGGACAGTTGAGTGTCATTGAAGAAGAGGGGATAGTTGTCTGGAAGGTTGTGTCGAGTTGATAGATGGAGGAATTGAGTTTTTGAGGCATTGAACAATACCAAGTTTGCTCTGCCCCAATCAGAAATTTTGGAAAGATCAGAAGTCAGGCGTTCTGTGGCTTCCCTGCGTGATATGTTTACCTCCTGAAGGGTTGCACGTCTATGAAAAGACGTGGAAAAGTGCAGGGTGGTATCATCAGCGTAGGAGTGGATAAGACAAGAAGTTTGGTTTAGAAGATCATTAATGAATAATAAGAAGAGAGTGGGTGACAGAACGCTGAGGAACACCACTGTTAATAGATTTAGGAGAAGAACAGTGACTGTCTACCACAGCAGCAATAGAACGGTCAGAAAGGAAACTTGAGATGAAGTTACAGAGAGAAGGATAGAAACCGTAGGAGGATAGTTTGGAAATGAAAGCTTTGTGCCAGACTCTATCAAAAGCTTTTGATATGTCCAAGGCAACAGCAAAAGTTTCACCAAAATCTCTAAAAGAGGATGACCAAGACTCAGTAAGGAAAGCCAGAATATCACCAGTAGAGCGGCCTTGACGGAACCCATACTGGCGATCAGATAGAAGGTTGTGAAGTGATAGATGTTTAAGAATCTCCCTGTTGAGGATAGATTCAAAAACTTTAGATAGGCAGGAAATTAAAGCAATAGGACGGTAGTTTGAGGGATTAGAACGGTCACCCTTTTTAGGAACAGGTTGAATGTAGGCAAACTTCCAGCAAGAAGGAAAGGTAGATGTTGACAGACAGAGCTGAAAGAGTTTGACTAGGCAAGGTGCAAGCACGGAGGCACAGTTTCGGAGAACAATAGGAGGGACCCCATCAGGTCCATAAGCCTTCCGAGGGTTTAGGCCAGCGAGGGCATGGAAAACATCATTGCAAAGAATTTTAATAGGTGGCATGAAGTAGTCAGAGGGTGGAGGAGAGGGAGGAACAAGCCCAGAATCCTCCAAGGTAGAGTTTTTAGCAAAGGTTTGAGCAAAGAGTTCAGCTTTAGAAATAGATGTGATAGCAGTGGTGCCATCTGGTTGAAATAGAGAAGGGAAAGAAGAAGAAGCAAAGTTATTGGAGATATTTTTGGCTAGATGCCAGAAATCACGAGGGGAGTTAGATCTTGAAAGGTTTTGACATTTTCTGTTAATGAAGGAGTTTTTGGCTAGTTGGAGAACAGACTTAGCATGGTTCTGGGCAGAAATATAAAGTGCATGAGATTCTGGTAATGGAAGGCTTAAGTACCTTTTGTGGGCCACCTCTCTATCATGTATAGCACGAGAACAAGCTGTGTTAAACAAAGATCTGGAAGGTTTAGGACGAGAAAAAGAGTGAGGAATGTACGCCTCCATGCCAGACACTATCACCTCTGTTATGCGCTCAGCACACAAAGACGGGTCTCTGACACGGAAGCAGTGGTCATTCCAAGGAAAATCAGCAAAATACCTCCTCAGGTCCCCCAACTAGCAGAGGCAAAACACCAGAGGCACCTTCACTTAGGGGGATCCTGAGGAGGGATTGAAGTGATAGGACAAGATAAAGATATGAGATTGTGATCGGAGGAGCCCAACGGAGAAGAAAGGGTGACAGCATAAGCAGAAGGATTAGAGGTCAGGAAAAGGTCAAGAATGTTGGGCGTATCTCCAAGACTGTCAGGAATACGAGTAGGGTGTTGCACCAATTGCTCTAGGTCATGGAGGATAGCAAAGTTGTAGGCTAGTTCACCAGCATGGTCTGTGAAGGGAGAGGAAAGCCAAAGCTGGTGGTGAACATTTAAATCTCCAAGAATGGAGATCTCTGCAAAAGGGAAGAGTCAAAAATTGGAGGATAAGTGTCTTGAAACCTCACCTTTCAAAGAATTCAAGTCATAGGAAGGTGGAAAAACAGAAGCACAGAGAGAGAGAGAGAGAGAGAGAGAGAGAGAGAGAGAGAGAGAGAGAGAGAGAGAGAGAGAGAGAGAGAGAGAGAGAGAGAGAGAGAGAGAGAGAGAGAATTTAATAAACATGTATAGATTGATAAATGGTATGGAAAATGTGGAAAAAGAATGTTTAATAACTTTAGATATACAGAGTACATGGGGACACAGTAAGAAGCTGAAGAAAGTTAACTGTAGAAGAGACATCAAGGAGTAAAGTTTTCCTCAGAAGTGTGAACAAATGTAATGATTTCAGCAAGACGTCAATGCTGTAACAGTCCATATTTTTAAGGCCAAACTGGACACATATAGAGATGGGATACCATGAGATTACTCCACTCCTATAAACCACAACTAGGTCCAAACTTCTTGTCCTATCCACTCCTACGCTGATGATACCACCCTGCACTTTTCCATGTCTTTTCATAGACGTGCAACCCTTCAGGAGGTAAACATATCACGCAGGGAAGCCACAGAACACCTGACTTCTGATCTTTCTAAAATTTCTGATTGGGGCAGAGAAAACTTGGTATTGTTCAATGCCTCAAAAACTCAATTCCTCCATCTATTAACTCGACACAACCTTCCAGACAACTATCCCCTCTTCTTCAATGACACTCAACTGTCCCCCTCTTCTACACTGAACATCCTCAGTCTGTCCTTTACTTATAATCTGAACTGGAAACTTCACATCTCATCTCTAGCTAAAACAGCATCTATGAAGTTAGGTGTTCTGAGACGTCTCCGAAAGTTTTCTCACCCCCCCAGCTGCTAACTCTGTACAAGGGCCTTATCCATCCATGTATGGAGTATGCTTCACATGTCTGGGGGGGTTCCACTCATACTGCTCTTCTAGACAGGGTGGAATCAAAAGCTTTTCGTCTCATCAACTCCTCTCCTCTAACTGACTGTCTTCAGCCCCTCTCTCACCGCCGCAATGTTGCATATCTAGCTGTCTTCTCCCGCTATTTTCATGCTAACTGCTCTTCTGATCTTGCTAACTGCATGCCTCCCCTCCTTCCATGGCCTCGCTGCACAAGACTTTCTTTTTTCTCTCACCCCTATTCTGTCCACCTCTCTAATGCAAGAGTTAACCAGTATTCTCAATCATTCATCCCTTTCTCTGGTAAACTCTGGAACTCCCTGCCTGCTTCTGTATTTCCACCTCCCTATGACTTCAATTCCTTCAAGAGGGAGGTTTCAAGACACTTATCCATCAATTTTTGACCACAGCTTTGACCCTTTTATGGGACTGCCATTTCAGTGGGCATTTTTTTATAAGATTTTTGTTGCCCTTGGCCAGTGTCACTCATACATTAAAAAAAAAAAAAAAAAAAAAAAAAAAAAAAAAAAAAAAAAAAAGCTGGCAATCCCACACACACACACAGACACACACACACACACACACACACACACACACACACACACACACACACACAGACATCATTCACACTTTTAGCCCCATCAGTCCCTAGTGGAAAAGGACAGTCAGACACAGCACAGCTGGTCACATACATCCAAACAGAACTTGACTTAATCCTGTGAAATACAAACAGGTCTATACAAAATACAGAAAAGACATGCAAGTGGAGGCATCACCAACCTCCTCCGGGAATCTGGCAGGACAAACGGCACGGCAGAACCCATTCTTGCTCCCGTACTCCACATGCTGGTCTAGCATCATCGAGTGGGCAAAGCAGTTGTAGCGTTTCTCCCACTCACTCTCTCTGCTGAAGTCTCTGTTCTGAATCTGACGCAGAAGCTGAGGCGACAGTACCGGCAGCACAGCGTCAACCTGAGGAATGTCACCAATGTTCAGTCATTCAAATCATAAAAACACTATTGAAACTCCCCTTAACTTCCACTAGAGCTTGTTGAAAGTGAGAGACACAGCACTGCAACACATAAGAACAGCATCCTCTTAGGAAAATGTTCCTGCTGTGTGTGGATTTGTGAGAGAAAAGTACACAGTTGTTTTGCAGGAGTAAAGCAATTCTGAAAGATAATGTCACCTTTTGGAGAAATATGCCTGTGTGTTACAGGCACACTGTCCAAGCAAGATTCCACCACCAGCACCTGCGGATCCCTCTGGATAGACAGTGAAGGTCTTAGCAGCATCACTCCCTGGCTCTGTGAATAATGTGACAGATTTCAACACAGTGTTCTCAAGATTTCAATAGTCAATATCTTCCATGGCTACACAGGCCCACAGTCTCTTATCCAAACAAACTTCCAATTGATTTATTATAACTAATTAATCAGACATTTGAATCAAGTGACTGAGATGTCAGGGAGTCAAGACAGGCTCGTGCAGTAGTGGCCAGTCAAAGCAGCAGAGTGCAAGGAACTAATTCTCAAAGAGTGGTGGATGAAAAGAACAGACTCAGTAATCAGGTTGTTAGTGCTGAGTCACTAGGGAGATTTTAAAAGAAGATACACAAATCTAGGGAAAGGGATAAGTAGAAATAGGTAGACACATTCAATTCGGGAAGTGCCATGTGCCGGCCTGATGGCTCCTTGCAGCTCCCCTCATGTTCTCATGTTGTTATGTTCGCCAAGACACTGAAGCGACTCACTCAGGCGCACAAACTTCTCCGGCTTGGAGAGAATGTCTCGGCGGTTGTGCTCAAGTAGGGTCTTCAGGGAACCTCTTAACAGTAAGGTCCTGGAAGTGTGGGCACTCCTCCATCGTGGTGAACACAGCGTGGGTGAAGGCATCGCTTCTCAGGCACCGCTGCAAAGTATTACAGCCTCCCTTAACAACATGTACATGCTTACAAACATTTTATTTTATCATTTAACTCAAAAGAAAGAAAGAAAGAAAAAAAGGAGTGAACATTTGTAGGGTGTTTGTCATTGCCACCTAGTGAAGAGTAAGGAGGAAAAGAAGTAAGAATATATATAGAAGAAGAAGAAGAAGAAGAAGAAGAAAGAAAAAAAAAAAGAAATACATGTTTGGTAATAGAAAATAATAACAAAAACAAGGAAACTGTTTCGATAGATGTAATGAACACTAAATGATGAAGCACACACACACACACACACACACACACACACACACACACACACACACACACACACACACACACACACACACACACACCCCGTGAATACAAAGGGGTTAAGTTGTAATGAAGAAATACATCTGGAAATAGAGTTACAAGTCTAGTGCCACTGTTCAAAAAATTTGCTCAGGTGATTAAAGAATTAGAATGTGATGTTTGCAATGATGAATGGTGGTCACTTACTTTTCATGAAGATGCTTTGAGTACATCTGAAATGTCAGTCCCATAAAGGGTCAAAGCAGTGGTCAAAAATTGATGGATAAGTGTCTTGAAACCTCCCTCTTGAAGGAATTCAAGTCATAGGAAGGTGGAAATACAGAAGCAGGCAGGGAGTTCCAGAGTTTACCAGAGAAAGGGATGAATGATTGAGAATACTGGTTAACTCTTGCATTAGAGAGGTGGACAGAATAGGGGTGAGAGAAAGAAGAAAGTCTTGTGCAGTGAGGCCGCGGAAGGAGGGGAGGCATGCAGTTAGCAAGATCAGAAGAGCAGTTAGCATGAAAATAGCAGTAGAAGACAGCTAGATATGCAACATTACGGCAGTGAGAGAGGGGCTGAAGACAGTCAGTTAGAGGAGAGGAGTTGATGAGACGAAAAGCTTTTGATTCCACCCTGTCTAGAAGAGCAGTATGAGTGGAACCCCCCCCAGACATGTGAAGCATACTCCATACATGGACGGATAAGGCCCTTGTACAGAGTTAGCAGCTGGGGGGTGAGAAAAACTGGCAGAGACGTCTCAGACCACCTAACTTCATAGAAGCTGTTTTAGCTAGAGATGAGATGTGAAGTTTCCAGTTCAGATTATAAGTAAAGGACAGACCAAGGATGTTCAGTGTAGAAGAGGGGACAGTTGAGTGTCATTGAAGAAGAGGGGATAGTTGTCTGGAAGGTTGTGTCGAGTTGATAGATGGAGGAATTGAGTTTTTGAGGCATTGAACAATACCAAGTTTGCTCTGCCCCAATCAGAAATTTTGGAAAGATCAGAAGTCAGGCGTTCTGTGGCTTCCCTGCGTGATATGTTTACCTCCTGAAGGGTTGCACGTCTATGAAAAGACGTGGAAAAGTGCAGGGTGGTATCATCAGCGTAGGAGTGGATAAGACAAGAAGTTTGGTTTAGAAGATCATTAATGAATAATAAGAAGAGAGTGGGTGACAGAACGCTGAGGAACACCACTGTTAATAGATTTAGGAGAAGAACAGTGACTGTCTACCACAGCAGCAATAGAACGGTCAGAAAGGAAACTTGAGATGAAGTTACAGAGAGAAGGATAGAAACCGTAGGAGGATAGTTTGGAAATGAAAGCTTTGTGCCAGACTCTATCAAAAGCTTTTGATATGTCCAAGGCAACAGCAAAAGTTTCACCAAAATCTCTAAAAGAGGATGACCAAGACTCAGTAAGGAAAGCCAGAATATCACCAGTAGAGCGGCCTTGACGGAACCCATACTGGCGATCAGATAGAAGGTTGTGAAGTGATAGATGTTTAAGAATCTCCCTGTTGAGGATAGATTCAAAAACTTTAGATAGGCAGGAAATTAAAGCAATAGGACGGTAGTTTGAGGGATTAGAACGGTCACCCTTTTTAGGAACAGGTTGAATGTAGGCAAACTTCCAGCAAGAAGGAAAGGTAGATGTTGACAGACAGAGCTGAAAGAGTTTGACTAGGCAAGGTGCAAGCACGGAGGCACAGTTTCGGAGAACAATAGGAGGGACCCCATCAGGTCCATAAGCCTTCCGAGGGTTTAGGCCAGCGAGGGCATGGAAGACATCATTGCAAAGAATTTTAATAGGTGGCATGAAGTAGTCAGAGGGTGGAGGAGAGGGAGGAACAAGCCCAGAATCCTCCAAGGTAGAGTTTTTAGCAAAGGTTTGAGCAAAGAGTTCAGCTTTAGAAATAGATGTGATAGCAGTGGTGCCATCTGGTTGAAATAGAGGAGGGAAAGAAGAAGAAGCAAAGTTATTGGAGATATTTTTGGCTAGATGCCAGAAATCATGAGGGGAGTTAGATCTTGAAAGGTTTTGACATTTTCTGTTAATGAAGGAGTTTTTGGCTAGTTGGAGAACAGACTTGGCATGGTTCTGGGCAGAAATATAAAGTGCATGAGATTCTGGTGATGGAAGGCTTAAGTACCTTTTGTGGGCCACCTCTCTATCATGTATAGCACGAGAACAAGCTGTGTTAAACCAAGGTTTAGAAGGTTTAGGGCAAGAAAAAGAGTGAGGAATGTACACCTCCATGCCAGACACTATCACCTCTGTTATGCGCTCAGCACACAAAGACGGCTCTCTGACACGGAAGCAGTAGTCATTCCAAGGAAAATCAGCAAAATACCTCCTCAGGTCCCCCCAACTAGCAGAGGCAAAACACCAGAGGCACCTTCACTTAGGGGGATCCTGAGGAGGGATTGGAGTGATAGGACAAGATAAAGATATGAGATTGTGATCGGAGTTTACATACAAAATACTTATAATACAGAGAAATAAATAAAAAATAGAACAGATTTCATGGGTACAATAATAATAGAGTCCTTTAAAGAGAATAATGTCACCTTTCATTATCAATTGTTAGCTTTGTCTTGTCTGAGGTGAGGGTGCCACTGACTTCTTCCTCTCTCAACTGTCTATAGCTTGTCTATGTCATGCTGTAGCTGACTGCATTCATCTTGTGACTGAAGTGTGTCTGAAAATCACATTGATGATCATTAAATAATTCATATGCCATCCATACAATCACATAAGAACATAAGAACATAAGAAATAAGGGAAGCTGCAAGAAGCGAGCAGGCTTACACGTGGCAGTCCCTGTATGAAACACTCCTACCTATTTCCATCTGTTATCCCCATCCATAAACTTGTCTAATCTTCTCTTAAAGCTCTCTAGTGTCCTACCACTAACTACATGATTACTGAGTCCGTTCCACTCATCTACCACTCTATTTGAGAACCAATTTTTTCCTATCTCCTTCCTAAACCTAAATTTTTCAAGCTTGAACCCGTTATTTCTTGTTCAAAGGTTGGCTATTTGTCTGGAATGAATATGAGTACAATGCAAGGTGAGGCACCACACAGGATATGAATGCAGCCCGACACTCTCCAACGTACAAAACCTTAGTTAGCTGCACCCATAAATTAACATTAAAATTATATTAAAATGCCCTTTAGTCCCTCCCAAATAACACCATATCAATGTGTCAATGTGTATTCAATGCATATTAATAACACAGCTGCCTTGAAATATCTCAATATACAGTCTGCATAACACCTACCTACACTCACCTCACATAACAACAAAACAACCTCACACACACACACACACACACACACACACACACACACACACACACACACACACACACACACACACACCTCATGAATATTTCCTTGAACCTAACCTAACCTAACCTACACTCACCTCACATAACAAGAAAATAACCTCTCTCTCACTCTCTCTCTCACACACACACACACACACACACACACACACACACACACACACACACACACACACACACACGTCTCAGAAACATGCTGCCGCCTGACGCGCCTCGGCCTACTCGTGCCACCAGACACCACAATAAGATAACGCCCCTAAAGGTGCCACGTAAGGACCGGTACAGACTCAGTGCGATTCCCACCATGGTGTGAGCCATCAATCAATAGTCTCTTCTAGATTTGACCTACCTTTAGGATTAATGTCAAGTATTTCCCCACCACCAATGTACATTTTCAGTTTGTTCACTGCCTAAAGAATAAACCGTTTATTATTATTATTATTATTATTATTATTATTATTATTATTATTACACACACACACACACACACACACACACACACACACCTGATGAATATTCCCTTGAAGTGTTCCTTTGACGTGACCCGAGACACGAGACCTTCCCGGTACAAGTTAATTTAGTGAATACTTGCAAATTAGTACTTTTTAGGCTAGGTCATTTTTGGTTAAATTAGGTTAATGAAGGAGGTTAATGAAGGTAGTTTAGGTTAGGTTAATGACCTCAGCAAAGCCCTGTTTTCATAATATTCTAATTCTCATTCTTAGACAATTCTTAGACATTCTTAGACAAGGAATGTGAAAAGTGGTTCATCTCTCTCTCTCTCTCAAGCCAGCTACTCAAGCTTGACTGGGGCACAGGAACAAAAAAAGCAACATTGCATGTTCTTTGTTAAACTGAAATTTTATACCACACCCTAAAAAAAAAAAAAAAAAAAAAAAAAAAAAAAAAAAAAACAAGCATATATAACACACACACACACACACACACACACACACACACACACACACACACACACACACACACACACACACACACACACACCCTAGGGAGTCATTAACCTAACCTAACCACCACTACCACCACCTAACCTGGTGCCACTCATGAAGGAATGTGGTCCCAGGATGACTGGGCTTATGGCTTAGTCAAAATGGGTTCCCAGTTATTAATTTGTGTTACAGTTATGCTTATAAGGACTCCACACATTGCTTCTGGCACTGCTAATTGCTTTGTGTCACAGTGAAAGGGTTAAAGATCACCCATTGCTACACATCTTGCCATGCAGTATCAAATTAATAACCTTATACAAGTCACAGCAGCCTGTTATTAAGAAATTAAGGTTTTAAATGTAGACAGTCTTTCATGAGCTTGCATTGATGGGATATGCTACTTATAGTGACAAATTCCTAACAAAAACTTCATTAATCTCAAGAAACCAACAGAATCCCAAATGGAAACAAATATCTATTCTGTATTTGCACAATTCCTCTATTTAAGTGCACACCGAGGCATCTGTACATTCCCTTAACCTTAATCTTTCTACTCACCGCGGGAAAAGTGCAGCTGAAGGAGGGAGCAGGAAAAAAAAGCCACATTTTGAAGGCAAGGTAATCCTGACCTGC
>NW_026973731.1:367500-377500 GCF_035594125.1 Scylla paramamosain
ATAAATAAATAATTGAATAAGTAAATGTTTTTTCTTATTCTTATTTTCTTTTCTTTTTCTTCTTCTTCTCCTTCTCCTCCTCCTCCTCATCTGTCATCTGTGGGAGGGAAGATGAGGTAAGGTGTGTGGGAGAGAGAGAGAGAGAGAGAGAGAGAGAGAGAGAGAGAGAGAGAGAGAGAGAGAGAGAGAGAGAGAGAGAGAGAGAAAATTGGTGGGACATGATATAGTTTACTTGAGTATCCGTTCCAAACCCAGAGAACGGGACAGCAACTTATAAAAGAAAACGTATGTAAACAAATCTTTCCCTTGTCTGTCTGTCTGTCTGTCTCTCTCTCTCAAAGGAATCTTGTATGTGTGTGTTTTTCAAGCAAAGGTATATTAATTAATAGCGCTCTCTCTCTCTCTCTCTCTCTCTCTCTCTCTCTCTCTCTCTCTCTCTCTCTCTCTCTCTCTCTCTCTCTCTCAAGCTTGGGGGCCACCACTAAGTCTGCCTTCAACATATCTATATTACTTCTATCTTTTTAATCTGCTGACCTGAAAATGCAGATAAGCCATTAAAATTTACCATCAGCATTATGAATTTAGTTGCATATATATCCACAGTTCAAATTACAATAAGACCGATTTAATGAGAAGGCCCTTCAGAGTCCAAGGCCTGCTTCAGGTGTGAGCATTCACATAATATTCACTCATGTACCTTACAAATCATCATATTACACAGTTTTTTGTTTATAGAAGGATGTGTTGCATACAGCAACTGCCCTCTTTGCTTTAAACCAATCAGAAAAATACTTCTTAAGTTTTTCTAGTATATCTGTGGGCTGTTGTTGTGTACCTACAGCATGGCATACAACTTTCTTCACTTAAGGATCATTCTCATTTATGACCTTGTACTGGGAATGGCTATCCATTTTGCTATGTTGCCAAAGGAATTGTGGGCCGTTCCACCAGATCTTGCTATTACACAATTCATCCGCTGTCATGCCTCTAGATGCATGATCTGCTGGGGTATATATATACTGTGTCTCTACAAATTTCCACTGATCTGGTGAAGTGTGATCTCTTATTGTTTCTACTCTATTTGCAGCAACATATACATGGAATCTCTTTGCTTCATTTGCAGTGTAACCAAGGACTACTTTGCTGTCTGTCCAAAATACTTCTTCCACATTATTATACTCAAGTTCTCCCTTCAAGAGTTTATGGATTCTAACTGACACCACTGCTGCTGCTGCTGCTGCTAGTTCTAGTCTGGGAATTGTTATGGTTTTTAGAGGTGTGACACGTGACTTTGCCATTACTAATGCACAATGAATTCGGCCAGTCTTGCTAATTAATGTAATATATGAGCACTGGCCACATCCCTCTTGACAGGCATCTGAAAAGTGATGGAGTTCAACCTTTCCTACTTCCCCAAAGTCATGGGGTTTGTAGCATCTAGGTACCTTTAGCTGATCTAGTTTGTGCAGCTCATCCTTCCATTTTATCCATTTAGGTTTGACATAATCTGGCACCTCATCATCCCATTCAACTGCATTCTTACATAATTCTTGTAAAATTTGCTTTCCAGTCAGTATGAGAGGTGACACCAGACCTAATGGATCATATATAGAGGTCACTGTTGACAGAATGCCTCTCCTGGTGAGTGGCTGGTCTTTCACCTTTATTCTAAATTGAAATGTGTCAGATTCTATGCACCACTCAACTCCCAAAGTTCTTTCTATAGGCAGTGTGTCTTCATTCTTACTAAAATCCAAACTTTTAATTCCATCTGCTCTCTCATGAGGAGAAATTGCAGCTAATACAGCTTTGTTGTTGTTTGACAAGAACTTATGAAGGTTGAAACCTCCCTTGTAACATAATTCTTTGCTCTGCTGAATAAGAGTGACAGCTTCATCCATTGTAGCTACTGACTTCAAACCATCATCAACATAAAAGTTGTTTGTTACAAACTTGGCCGCATCAGCATAAAAGGGCCAGATTCTCAGGAAACCCTTTGTATTATTTGTATGTGCAATATTTTTCTATCCTCTGTGTCTATTATTTTATGTCCAAAGGATGGGTGGCAGGTTGCATCATCCTTCTTTGTTGTGCAGGCTTTAGTCCAACAATATATGTATCAATCAATCAATCATCTTGGTAATAAAAAGAATAATAACAATAATTTTTAACTTTATTTTCTCGGTTCTATTTCCTTTCTTTAATAATAATGATGAAAAAAATAATAATTATATAATTTAATATAACCTAACATAGCCTATCTTAGCTCATAACAGAAATAGGTAGGTCAGTTAAGTTAGGCCAGACTAAACTGCCTTACTTTAGGTCACTCGTGTAAGAGAATTATTGATCTTATTGTGCTAAATCCTAAGGACTCCTGCTATCTGATGTCATTCTACTTCTGTTCTCTTTCAAATTTCTCCTCATCTCCCTCCACTCCTTTGCACCGCTGTAAAGGGTCTTGGCGCACTCCCTTACCTCCTCCTCCTCCTCCTCTGACGAACAGTTCCAGTGGTACTTGAAGAGGCCGCTCAGTTTAACAAGCTCATTCTGGCTCACCTGGAAGACAAGTGCCAGTGAATTAGTATGGAAGCTTGGGTGAAAATACAGAAGCAGGAAGAGAGTTTCAGAGTGTACCAGTGAAAGAGATAGAAGATTGAGAATGGTGGTTGACTGTTGTATTCAGAATGTGGAGAGAGAGAGAATAGGGGTGAGGGAAAGTAGAAAGTCAAGTCTTGTATAGCAAGGCTGCAGATTACAATTCACCTGTAGCTGTAATCAGTTGTTTACTCATTGATACTCAGTGCCTCCCAGCTGACCCATGCCTCTGGTCTCCTGGTGGCTTTGCTTCTCCCCAGACACTCATCCTAGCACTCCTAGCTCTCCTGCATCATCATAGTACACTAGTGTTGTGAAAACTATCTATATTTTGTGCTGCCCTGTCTAAGAGTCTGGATTAGCACACCTAAAATGAAGAAGCACTGTGTTGTTCCCTGTACTTTGCGTCTTTCTGGTCCAGTGTTGTCTTGATCACCGTGCACTGGTGTTACGAAGCCCTGTGTCTTGTGGCGTCACATCCAACAGTCTGGGATCTGAAGCATCATGGATGTTGTTCAGTGCCTCAAAAACTCAATTCCTCCAATTCAATTCCTATGGTGAGGCCATAGGATGACAGATTAACAAGATTTCTACATCATTAATGGGAGAAACATTCTTGACAACCCTGCTCATCATCTATGTGAGGTTTGAGAAAGTTGTGGTGAGGGAGCAAACCGTTTGTGAATACTGGCCTGTGTGTGTGGCAAACACTCTGCCACAACAGAAAATATTGATAAGTTAAGTCTGGCTTGCTTGAAGTAGGAAGTATTTGCTTGAAGCTTGATGTGCATTAGAGAAAAGAGCTTGCTTAAAAGAGAGAGAAAGAGAAACAGGGGGAGGAAATGGAAGCATCTGCATTTGATTTCAAGTATTACAGTTCCTAATAATTGTGGCACCACTGTGAATTACTGGCCATTAAATTTGCTTGGGTTAGATAAAAATTGCATTAATTTTTTTGAGGATCAGTATTTTAGAATGAATGAATAACAAACACATTTTATATGTGCAATAAAGAGGGATTAATGACAGCTTTAGATATTCTCTCTCTCTCTCTCTCTCTCTCTCTCTCTCTCTCTCTCTCTCTCTCTCTGTGTCTACCATTCACTGAGTTACCCCTCTGCATTGATACACACCCCCAGACCACCTCCTCGCACCTCCCATCAGTACATCACCACTGCACTCAAGCTCCACTGCTCTCAGCGCCTCACCACCAGACGTTGCAAGGGCCCTATTCTGAAACGCCTTGCTCTCTTGCCATGACTATTTTCCAAGGCCACAGAGATGATCAGCCGGGTTCTCAAGAGTGTTTATCATGTTATTAATGTGGAATTCTTGTTAATATGCCACTAGAACCATAAATACACCCTTAGAAACCTGTGTAACATCAACTAGAGAGCTTTTTTTTAATGTAGTGGAGGTGCAGTGCAGAAGCGTTTGAGAATTTTGAGTCTTATGATCCAACCAGACCAACATTTCAGATACACGCATCACTGTAACCTTCCTTATCTCAGTCATTGAGTTAATGTGGCCAGGCCACATGCTGCTTCTGTCTCCAAGAACACACCTACTCATTTCACTGATATAAGCAACCTTTTCAAAGTCCCTCAGAGCCTCTTCCATTTCTAACAACAACCAATATTTAATGGGCTCCTAAACACACACACACACACACACACACACACACACACACACACACACACACACACACACACACACACCTGCAAGAATTTGTCTTACCCTTAGCCAGTACTCATCTTATACATATAAACAGCAAAGTGAATGAGTGTTGTGGGCATAGCATTGCACCACTGCCTGCATAAGTTACTAAAGCTGTGACGCACCTCACATGCCTTGCCTGTCACCTTGCCTGTGGTCTGGGGAGGGGTGGGGTGGGGTGTTACGTCGCTGGTGGTGGTGGTGGTGGTGGTGGTGGTGGTTACTGGAGGAGGCTTGGTGAGGGCTGGGGTGGAAGGAGGGTGGCTCAGGCTGGGGGTGGGGGTGGCATCATCATCATCAGCTGTGACACGGCTGGGAGAGTACCTGCAAGAGAGAGAGAGAGAGAGAGAGAGAGAGAGAGAGAGAGAGAGAGAGAGAGAGAGAGAGAGAGAGAGAGAGTTACAATGTTTAGAATCGAGTCAGTCCAGCCTCTCTCTCTCTCTCTCTCTCTCTCTCTCTCTCTCTCTCTCATTCATTTTCCTTGTATTTCTCTAAATTTTATTTCTTCTTTATCTTTCTTCCTTTCCTTCTATTTCTTTCCTTTCATCTTCTTTTCCTTCCTTCCTTCCTTCCTTATCGTTTCTTATCTTCCTTCCTTTCTTCAATCTTTTCTTCCTTCCTTCCTTCATTTAATTAATTCACACACACACACACACACACACACACACAGGGAATTCTGGAGAGAGAGAGAGAGAGAGAGAGAGAGAGAGAGAGAGAGAGAGAGAGAGAGAGAGAGAGAGAGAGAGAGAGAGAGAGAGAGAGAGAGAGAGAGAGAGAGAGAGAGAGAGAGAGAGAGGGGGGTGGGGTGTTTTAGGAGGTAATATAATGGTAAGTTATTGTTTTACCTCCAAACCATTCCTCCTTCTCCTCCTCCTCCTCCTTTCTTCTTTATCGTGGAATATCTCTTTATCTTACCATTATTCTCATTCTTGTTCTTTTCTCCTCTTCCTCCCCCCTCTCTCTCTCTCTTTCAAACAAACAAACAAACACGTCTTTTTCTTTCCCTCCTTTTAACTCCCCAAAACTTTCATTCTCCCATTTCCATCTCTTGAAATTTCCCCATTCTCAGCCCATTAACAGCCAAAACACCCCCATTACCACCCATTAACACATGCAGAGCTCCAGTGACACCCTCTCCCACCCCATTCCCACCCCCATAAACAAACTTACCATCCCCTTCACCCCCAAACACCCCAAAAAACACACCATTCACTCGCTCATCACCCCTTGCCTTACTTACCCAAAGACTTGGCATCGAGGGTGTTGGGGGAGGGGGAGCAGGCTGGGGGGAGAGACTCGCTGTTCCTCCCCCCTTGTGGAACCCAGTGGAGGTCATCAAATACTGCCGCAGGGGGAGAGTACCCATAGCCCTTGCCCTGGGGGAGATGGGGAGATTAGTGTGGGGACGAAATGGGGAGGTTGGGGGAAAGAAGGGTGTAGTGAGACTGGAAGGTAGGTTATGATGGAAATGGGGGAATCAGGGCAGCAGATGGGGAGGTTAAGGTGGGGAGATTAGTCTGGGGAGGTCAGGAGAAGGAAACTGAAGGGAAAATGTGTGCTTAGTTTAAGGTGTGAGATGAGGAGATGGGGAGATTAATTTGAGGGTATGGGGAAATGGAAGGTTAGGGGAGAGAGGGAAATGGGGAGGTGAGTGACGTTTGGAAAGGGAGAAAAATAGGGAGATTAGTAAGAGGAGATGGGAAGATTCATTTTGGGGAGATTGTGGGAGGTGGGGGAGGGTAGTGTGGTAATAGAATGGTGAGATGGGAAAATTTGTTTAACAGAATATGGAGGTGGGGAGATGGGGAGATCAGACTGGTGGGGAGATGGGAAGATTGTGTTCGGTTTTAGTGTAACTGGAAAGGTTAATTATATGGGTCTTGTATTTTGGGGGAGGTTAATTCAGGCAGGAGATGGGGAGGTTAGTTTGGGGAGTCTGTTAAGGGCAGTGTTTGTTTGTGTCATTGGGGAGATTACCTAAGACGATTATATCGGAATTCATTACATCAATATATATATTAAAAAAAAAAAAAAGAAAAAAAAAAAGGGAGATTAGTTTGGGGAGATTTGGGAGAGGGAGGTTAAAATAACAGCGTTGTACACCTGTGGGGAAAATAGACATTAGTACACCTGAGTTAATGTAATTAGCAGAGGCAAAGTAAGGAAGAGGGGAGAGGGGAGGGAAAGAACAGAATCTCCTCTTACTAACCTCCCTATTTCTCTGCTCTGCCTTGGGGCTGTGATGGTGGTGGTGAGAGCCTCCCACTCCCTGGCTGCGCAGCCCCAGCCCCGCCGCTCGTAGGGGTACACCTCACCCAGTGGGGAGGGGGAGCGGCAGGGGGACCTCAGCCCCCCGGGAATGGGAATGGCGCGGGGAGTAGCGTGGGGAGCGGCTGGGGGGTGAGCGGCCCCGCTCCAGGGAGGCACGGCGGTCTGGGGGTGATGAGCGGCGCCCCGGGGAGAGGGTAACAGAGAGCGGGTAACACGGTAACACGGCGTGGGGAGCGCTGGGGGCTCCAGCGGTCGCGGGGTGGGGCAGTGTAGTGGTGGTGGTGGTGGTGCTGGTAGCATGGACTGCGCCACCCTGTGGGGCTGGCGCGGCGCCCCCCATCGGGGCTCCACGGGGGGCTGCGGGAGAAGGGAGGACTGATGCTGCTGTGGTACTGCACCACGGGGCTGTGGTACTGGCAGTGGTCTGGGGGCAGGGAGCCCTCGGGGGTGTGGCAGCCGCCACACCCTGAGTAGCCATCTGGCCTGGCGGTGAAGCAGGGAAGCCGCCAGCATGTGGGGGCGCTCTGGGGTGTGTGGGCCGTGGCAGTGGTCTGGGGGCGGGGAGCCCTCGGGGGTGTGGCGGCTGCCACGCCCTGAGGCCGCCACGCCACGCACTGAGTAGCCATCTGGCCTGGCCGTGAAGCAGGGAAGAGGCCAGCATGTGGGGGGCGCTCTGGGGTGTGCGGGCTGTGGTGGTAGGGGCGGGCTGGGCTGCGGGAGTACTATAATAATAATAATAATAATAATAATAATAATAATAATAATAATAATAATAATAATAATAATAATAATAATAATAATATTGCTACTACTACTATTACTACTACTACTACTGCTACTACTATTATTATTATTATCGTTATTTTATTAAGTTTGGAAAAAAACGAATAAGAGAGAGAGAGAGAGAGAGAGAGAGAGAGAGAGAGAGAGAGAGAGAGAGAGCGCTAACGGTTTTTTCCCACGGGAATGGTCGCATGATGCCTTTCTTGCCCGGAAAGCGTCTCTGACTGAAGATGCAATCTATAAATTTATCAGATATAGGATATTTCTGATTTCATGATAAGAAATGTTGGAAAATGTACACCTAAAATGAAACTTCATTTATAATTCTACCACAATTAATAAGAAAGTTACAGATTTTTTGTTTATTTATGCATATTTTTTTAAGTGTCACTGACACATTACCTTTATTCCATTAATATTACTACTACTACTACTACTTCTACTTCTACTACTACTACTACTACTACTACTAATACTACTACTACTAATATTGCTAATACTACTATTACTACTACTATTACTACTACTACTACTACTACTACTACTGCCTGGCGGCTGACCATACGTACGTACATACATCGAAGGCGTAAGGTCCCGGCCGGCGTGGATTGATGTGTCATGAGCAGGGTGAAGGCCGCAGGAAGCCAAGGCCTGTAAAGTGTTAGCGCGAATCAAGGCGGTGCTGAGGTCCCTGGCCGGCGGCGCGGAATCGTGTGTCATGAGCAGGGTGAAGGCCGCGGCGCCACGCCACCACGGCCCGCGGCGGCCTGATCATGATGACAATAATGTGACCACACCTGTTCACGGGCGGCGTGCCTCTCCCGGCGGCGGGGGGAAGAGAGAGAGAGAGAGAGAGAGAGAGAGAGAGAGAGAGAGAGAGAGAGAGAGAGAGAGAGAGAGAGAGAGAGAGAGAGAGAAATATGTAATAATAATAATAATAATAATAATAATAATAATAATAATAATAATAATAATAATAATAATAATAATAATATCTAAAACATTCTCTCTCTCTCTCTCTCTCTCTCTCTCTCTCTCCTAGTGGTAATTTAAAAGATTTCTTAAATGAATTGGAGAATATTATTGTTTGTATCTGGTCCTAAGTGAACTACATTCAACATTCAATGAATATTGAATTGATCCATGTGGTCAACTGGCTGGAATCCAATAAATTATCTCTTAACATAAACAAAACTCACTATATGGTGGTGTGGCTGGTGGTGGGTGGGGCGGGGCTCGGGGGCCGGGGGATGCAGGACGGGGGGCTCGTCGTCGTCGCTGTCATGTCCCCCGGGGGACACCGGCGCCCCTCCGATGGGGGGCACCTCCCGGGGCGGCGAGGCTGGTAGGGACTCCTCCCTGTGGGCAGGCGTGGGGCAGGGCAAGGGGACGGATAAGGGGGCAGTGGGGCAGCTGCCATGGGAGGAAGGGGGACCGGGGGCTTGGGTCTTGGCAGGGGGTCCTTCTTGGGCCTGGGGATGGGGGATGGCGGGGTGATGGTGAAGGTGACGGGCGGCTTGGGGATGTTGGTGAGGTCCAGGGTGGGTGGGGGAATGGGGATGGCATCCAGGGTGTCTGGGGTGGGGGGCGGGGCGGGGTGGGTGGGGCAGAGGAGGAGGAGGAGAGGGACATGTTGGAGGGGCTGTGCCTCTCACTCTCTCTGGTAGGGTACGGAATATCCTCTAAATTGAATGTCTTTGCCCCGGATGCCCCGCTGGAGGAGTCCGGGGTCAGGTCATAGTACCCAGACGTGTCGCTGGCCGGGTAGCTCCTCCCTGACCCTGAGGTGACCCGGAATGCCCCGGTTCTGCCCCGTTTTGGCGATGACTCCCTTGGTGACTCCTTGCTATCGACCCCAACCGAGCCACTGGGGAAAGTGGCTCCTCTTCCTCCTCCTCTTCTTCCTCTTCCTCCTCTTCCTTCTCCTGTTCTTGCAGTCTTCTTGGTGGAGTATAAGAGGGGCTTTCACCATTATCCGAGTGTCTGCGGAATCTTCTACCCTCTTCTTGTTCCTCTTCCTCTTCCTCCTCCTCCTCCTCCTTCTTCTTCCTCGAGGTGATGCGTTTATTGTCCTCCTCCTCCTCCTCTCTGCCACTTATTGCAGTCCATTCTTATTTCCTCTTCCTCTTATCTCTTGTAAGTCTTCTCTCCTCCTCCTCCTCCTCCATTTGTACTGAACTATCACTGCTCTTCCTCCTCCTCTTGACCCTCTTCCTCTCTTTCTCCTTCCTCTTCTTCTTTGCCTTCTTATCCAGTTTCTTCTGCCTCCTCTTCTCCTTCATTTGCTTCTTCCTCTTCTTCTTCATCTTCTCCAGGGTCTTCTGTTCTTTCTTCTCCTCTTCCTCTTCCTCCTCCTCCTCTCTCATCCTCTTTCTTCTTCTTTCCTCCTCCTCTTCTTCAATTTTCATGTAGTCTTCCTCCTCTTCTTTATATAGTGATGTGACCTCTCTCTTGCATCTTCCTTCCTCCTCCTCCTCTTCCTCTTCCTCCTCTTTCTTCTCTCCTCCTCCTCCTCCTCCTCCTCCTCCTCCATCCACCATCATAAGGAAAGCTTCGTATTCTTCGGTCAAACAATCGGGGAAGACCTTTGCCTCACTCTTCCTTCTCTTCCTCCTCCTCCTCCTCCTCCTCT